>NW_013745217.1:0-934 GCF_000517525.1 Limulus polyphemus
AGGGCTATTGTCAAGACGCACCAATCATCAGTTAGATCCTGGCCGGACGTTGCAACATGAACTGGAACGATGTGGCTACAAATAAAGTTCACTTCCAACTTTTAATTTTTAAATCATTTACAGGAATTTAACGTTTGAGTAAAAGTGAACCTACTAATATATTGATAATTTTTCTTGATCTATCCCAATCAAAACGTTTATCGGAATATTTTAAAGGGTTCTCGTGTACAGTGTTCATTTTGAGACTGAAGTACTTTGCTAGCTTGTGTTTTTGACTGAACTATAACGTTGATAACATTGATCTAGTATTGACATGTCGCATACTCCGACCCTCATATATTTTCTATGTCATTGTTGTGTACTGGTATGGTTTGTTTGGAATTTCGCGCAAAGCCACACGAGGGCTATCTGCGCTAGCCGTCCCTGATTTAGCAGTGAAGGGGCAGAGGGAAGGAAACTAGTCAGTACTACCCACCGCCAACTCTTGAGCTACTCTTATCAACGAATAGTGGGAGTGACCGTAACATTATAATGCCCCACGGCTGAAAGGGCGAACATGTTTGGTGGAACGGGGATTCGAACCGCGACCCTCAGGTTGCAAGTCAAGCGCTCTAACCACCTGACATGCCGGGCCTGCTGTGTACTGAGGCTCACTGTGCTTCATTTCTATGTTTATGTTGTGTACTGAGGCTCACTGTGCTTTATTTCTATGTCATTGTTGTGTACTGAGGGTTACTGTGCTTTATTTCCATGTCATTGTTGTGTACTGAGGCTCACTGTGCTTTATTTCTATGTCTAATTTGGGTGCTGATGATTGTATGTTCATGTTGTGTACTGAGGCTCACTGTGCTTTATTTCTATGTCTAATTTGGATGCTGATGATTGTATGTTTATGTTGTGTACTGAGGCTCACTGTGCTTTATTTCTATGTCTA
>NW_013745218.1:0-1262 GCF_000517525.1 Limulus polyphemus
GTTATTATTAATTATAATAAGATTCCTACGGCTAATTGAAAACTTAGTGTGTCCCGGCCTATGATAGTTTCGTTATTATTAATTATAATAACATTCCTACGGCTAATTGAAAACTTTTATCCACTACAACAGATTATGTTAAATAAAGTTTGTTAGGTAAACTCATCATTTTTTCGTTGTAGTTTTTCTTCATTAAACTGTGCAATTCACTGTGCAAATCGCGCAGATACAACAATAATGTGTATATATAGAGTTATACGAGCGATGCTAACGTATCAATCCTCATAACTTGTGAAAAGTTTTTCAAGTCTTGCTTAAGAATTTCAGCAATCAAGAAACTAAAACTACACCCTATGGTATGTCGTAACGATCGATAATGTATACAATCATATAAAAACTATGGCTTCTAGCTACGGATGCTTTCCTCTTGTAGTTTGAGTCACCACAGCTTACACACGTTACACAATCACATGTTTTAACCCTGTAACCTTGTGTTAGCACAGGTATACCTAGTCAATTCCATCAGATATTTTTTAACAACCCTAATTGAAGGAGAACAATTTGTATTTTAACTTTAAACTACGAAGTATACCTTGATTTTAAACTAAGCAAACATATCGAATAACATCTTTACTACTTAACTTTAAACTACGAAGTATACCTTGATTTTAAACTAAGCAAACATATCGAATAACATCTTTACTACTTAACTTTAAACTACGAAGTATACCTTGATTTTAAACTAAGCAAACATATCGAATAACATCTTTACTACTTAACTTTAAACTACGAAGTATACCTTGATTTTAAACTAAGCAAAGATATCGAATAACATCTTTACTACTAAGGTTCTCATTATATCTGTTGTCACAGTAACATAAGACATCTACTGTACAGTAAAAGCTTGTGCAGTGTGGCGTTTATAAAAGAAATTCATTCTGTTGGTGATGTCATTAATAGTAGTTGAATAAGAACTCAAACTTCTCGCTCATGACTCAAGCTGAAATTCTCCTGGGAAAGCAGATCTGAAGTATTTGTTAAACGCAAGCAAATCCTCATTGTTAGGCTAAATTACGTCATCACTTAACACTTTTCATATCATAACATTAGCATTATCGTTTGGCAAGCAAATATCATTACAGTTATACTTTTAAATGTCATTGGCCAAGGCCAACTGACGAGTTATTGTATGATACAAAAAGCCTCCTGGGCAGCAACTTGTGCAAAGATTAAGCTAAAACACTATTCTGCCACATCCACAA
>NW_013745219.1:0-898 GCF_000517525.1 Limulus polyphemus
CTGAAAGATATTATCGTGGGTAATCCTCGAATACGTTTGCGTGAAAATAAATAAATCAACAAAATATCAATGTTGATGTTATTTCTTTCTATATTAATGTACGCATCATCATCTAGGTAGAGGCTTTGTATTCAATGTGTTTTCTGGAATAGGAAGAAAGTCAAATTCTTCACTGTTTTTTTATGTTTAATTGTTAAGCATAGTAACGTAGTGTTCTTCTAGATCACTTAGTGTCTAGTGGTAGTATCTACTATAATGTTTCTTCATTTGCAAAAATCTATATACTGGTTTGCTTTTTCTTCATTTATTTTTCATATAATTTACTCTACATTGAGTTTCAAACTTCAAAACTTTTACTGCTATTTGAGTTTGCTATGTGTCTGGTTGCCAACTTGATTTCTATCTACCGTATTGTAGTTAACGTAGTTTCCAGTTATCAAATTTATATACTGTGTTGTTTTTCTAGTTTACCATGTGTCTAATTGTTATTTCTTTTTCAGCTATAACTAGTATTTTACATGTGTTTGATACTGTTGTTTGTGTTTATTTCAAACTTGGATAGAATATATTTTTCAGTACAGAACATGTTAGATAGGCTAAAATGTTTTTTGTGAAAAACACAGCAAAACTCCAAATGAACAAAACTATCTTAATATTTAATACTGTTATCGATGTGTTTATGTTGTAGGAGAGAGAGAAGGAAGAAATAAATAATGTTGGTGTGCTGTAGATAGATTCCACGGAAAATTAATAATTATTTTATTTGCTGTGAAAAGAAGAAAATGCTCAGGTTCAACGTGGAAACCAGACGCCAAAGGCCACCGCCAGAGGCTAAAAAACTTCCTAATCCTACAAAAGAAGTAACTGATACATTTGGTAGAAAACGAAGTCTAATAAT
>NW_013745220.1:0-1063 GCF_000517525.1 Limulus polyphemus
GTGCTTAAGCTTTCCAACGAGTATTTTAAGTATTTTCACTTTGACAATAATATGTATTCGCTAGCTCAAATATTGTCAAACAACAATACGTAATATTTATTATTGGCTTCTAGACTTCGTCACATTTCAACGCTTAAACTGTCACGTGTTGGTGTTTTCGCATCATAAACAGCACGCGCTGATAACAAAAACGCTAACAATTAATCTGTATCTTAGCAACACAGAACTTACGAAAATAATTCATAAATTGCTGAAAGAAATTTAAGTTAAGGCTAATATACTGGATATTAAAAATAAACTAAAAGTGACAATGAAGATCTCTTTAGAATGTATGATTTCAATATCATTTTACTTTGTTATAACATCAAAGTATTTGTTTTGTCTGCCCTCTTTGCGGCCCGAAGATGTAAACATTATTCCTGAAAACATCGAACAAAGCAGGCGGTATGTGGTTTACTGTATCCCTAACCAGTTCGAGCTCGAACATTCAATCACTGGTGTTTTCGGCTACACGTGGACAGGTCCGAAGGGTGTCATAGAAAATACTGATGACAAAATCCAAGTAAACGAAGATACCGGCGACTTAACGATCCACAACTTTCAGACTGCCGATATCGGTGTGTACAAGTGCACGGCTAAATACTGGACAATAACGTCGGGGATGCAAGTCCTGAAAACAGTTATCGCGAACCATGTGTTAGAAGGTAAATACTTATAACAACCAACTTTGCTAAAATTACCGGTCAATACAACAACATACACAAAATTAGGAAAACTTATCTAGCTCTACTATCAGTTTTTAAGTGCGAGAAATGTTTAATGATTGTACGTTACTTTTAACAATTCATGGATTTATCTTTCCATCAACCTGTTTAGAGAGGTGCCTCCCGAGTTTGGGGGCTTATAATTCTAAAAATAAAGTTTCGATTCCCGCAGTGAAAACAGCACAGATGGCCCACTGTTTAGCTTAACAACAACAAAACCACACATGCTTACTAATTCCAAGAACCATTAAAGATATATTCAATTATTATTATTTTATACAACTGCTGGATACACCATC
>NW_013745221.1:0-1854 GCF_000517525.1 Limulus polyphemus
GTTTAATTTCTCAATTTTTTCGTATGTTGAAATATCCAAGTTTTTTAAAAGAAATATATTTTGTGAAATTGTTAAACAGCTGGTTAGTAACTGGTATAACTGCATAACTGTAATTCATCCCAACTTTCCTGGAGTTACCTAGCAGGTGTAGTTATTAAATAAAAACATCTTACCTCTTAAGACCAAGCAGTGTATTCGTTTTTTAGCCATATAAAATGCCTGGGTGACCCACATGTTTGTCAGATTTGTGCATATATATGTAATGTCTGAACTACCGATCCATTTGGCAGATTTCTACACACACACATATATATATATATATATATATATGAACTACCGATCCCTTGGGCAGGTTTCTACATACATAAATATAATGTCAGAGTTACCCATCTGTTTAACAGGTCTGAACATTAATGACTGAGCTACCCTCTGTTTAAAACGTTTGAACAGGTATATAACGTCTGAACTACCCACCTGTTTAGAACACTTGAACACATATATATATATATACACTATCCTACCAAAAGTCAGGGGACACACCTCTGATTGCAAGAAAATGGGTGTGACGACATAATATGCAAACAGTTTGGCTTATAAAGGTGATCAGCGGTTCGCTCGGAAGTCATTTCGAACGATGAGTACATGGAAAGAGCTAACAGAGTTTTAGAATGGATGGATAGTGTCATTTGGGGAAAATGTCTGTACGTGCTATTGCACAACAATTAAACATTCCCACGTCAACAACTGGCCAAGTGAGGAAGAAATGGAAGTCCACTGGTGACAATGAGCCCAAGAAACGACCAGGTAGGCGTAAAATATTGACTGACAGAAGCCGACGCGCCTTGAGAAGGCTGGTTACCTCATCTCGCCGTCGGACCCTAGAAAATCTGTGTTTCGAGATGTGAGCAGCCACAGGCAATCCTATAAGTGTTTCCCCGACACGCCGAGAGCTGCGTGCCATGAATTTTCACGGAAGGGCTGCAGCCCACAAGCCGTTGATAACAAAAAGCAAGGGCACACCGTCGATTGGCATGGGTCAAACCACATCGAACCTGGACCGTGGATCAACGTAAATCGGTCTTGTGGAGCGACGAGTCACGCTACACGCTCTTCCATTCTGATGGACGTGTTTGGTTATGGAGAATGCCTGTAGAACGCTTATTACCTGAGTTGTCGTCCCAACAGTGAAGTTTGAAAATGGCAGTATCATGGTATGAGGGGTGCTTCTCATGGTATGGGCTAGGTCCACTAATCCCAGTGCATGGATCCTGGTATAACTGCATAACTGTAATTCATCCCAACTTTCCTGTTTTTTCTACAATATGACAATTTTATGGTAACAGCCCTTACACCTTCCAACATTATAACGCTCTGTGTAACGAAGCAAGGATTGTGAACGTGTGGTTTGAAGAGATTAATTGGAACATTGCAGTGGCCAGAACAGAGCCCTGACCTCAACCCTATTGAACATCTTTGGGATGAACTGGAACGTAGAATTAGGGCAAGGCCAAGACGGCCCTCTTCAGTAGTGGAGTTTATTAATGCTTTAAAGGAGGAGTGGAGTACAACACCACCAGCTTTCTATCAGACATTAGTAAACAGTTTTCCTCGACGTATTGAAACAATCATTAAGGCCAAAGGTGGGCCAACATGCTATTAATGTCTTGGAATAAAGACATGTTTTAGAAATGGTGTATTTAAGTGTGTTACACTCACAAAAAAGAAACCTATCATTCTATAGGTATTTGAAGAACTTGTAGCATTTCGCCACAGTTTAATTCGTCGTATTGTTAGCCAACACTGGACAGTTTATACATAATTGAATAAATAGTGTTGTTTAAACATTTGTTTAAC
>NW_013745222.1:0-1856 GCF_000517525.1 Limulus polyphemus
CGTGTAGTTTAAGTTAAATTAGACTGTGGAAATTAAGTGTATTACAAAGTTTGTAACGAGAAAGAATAAACTAGTTTTAATTAAGAAAGGAATTTTTACGGAAAATTATCAAACGAGCAGATACGTAACAATATCAACAATACTTTCGTTTCCTTCAACTTCAGTTGTAGCAACAAGAACCAGAAAACAGTATTAACAACGTTTATAATGCTTTATATACCTTCAGTCCTGCCAACACTGATAATTAAGAACTGCAACCTTCGTTGTATATTATGTGAAGCCTTTCGAAAATGTGTACTTTTTAAACACACAGTATAATTGTAAAATATATTTAATTGTATATTTTGATACCACATTCGTTTGTTAACCATGTGATTCATGACCAAAAAAATATCTTTTTAACGCTCTGACAATTATTCTTGAGCCAGCAGTGGCGTAGCAAGGGTTCTTATGTTTGATATGAGAAGCTAGTCACTTGTGGTGTAAATGGATTATAAAACAGATTGACAAAATACTACTTAAGTTTACAAATAACAAATGTTATTAGTTTACAAAACTGTACATATACTTTACTAGATCTTGTACAGGTAGCATTCTGGTATTCATGGTTACATTATATGAACCTTTCGTGCTTTTGCTGCTGCAAATGCATCAATTAAACTATCAAAATTTAAGGTATTAAGTACGTCTTTTTCAATACTTAATATTGCCAAGCTACTAAGTCGTTCTTGAGTCATTGAGGTTCTCAAGTATGTAAGAATTAATTTCAACTTGCTGAACGACCTTTCACAACTAGCAATAGAAACCCCAATTGTTTACAAAATCTGCAATGCAACTCTCAAATTTGGGAAAACATCTTCACCATATGAAATTATAAATATTAGCAAATTAGTTGCAACCATTGGTTCAGGAAAATCGTGTGGTCTTTTACTTATCAACATTCTACAGTCTTTAATTTATCTGCACAATTCTGGTCCATCAATATCACCTGGATAGCTCTTTGCTAAGTCAGAACATTTTTCTTGCACTTTTCCGTCTTCGAAATCTCCAGAAACAATATTTTGCACTTCTAGTAGAAATCCAAACCATGAATCTAAATCTAGTAAGCGAGAAAATCTTTCTGTTATTTCTGTAATCAAGCGATCAATAACATCCTTCATGATGTGATAAATTTCCTGTTCAGCAGTCAATCCAGCATCAGCTGCATTTTCACCTGGCATTCGTTTACGACGTATTTTTCTTCCATTTCAATGGTCAACCCCATGTTTCACATTGATTCTTGCCCTCTTTAAGTGCTTCTTGACAGGACTTTTCACGTGATTCTATCAATTTCTCTTTCAAAGAATGAAGATCAGCAGCTGCTTCTCTAAAATTCATTTTTGAGTCCTGAAGACGTTTCTGCACTCAATCGATAGATAAAATATTTCTCCAAAAACGCAAAAGTACAAGAAAATCAAATGTAAGCATGCGTTGCAGAATATTATGAGCACCACATTTTATTTCAGCCGTGTTGCCATTCTCTCTTAATTGCTCTAACAGTCCTAGCAATTCATCCAGTTTTTCATGTACAACTTTTACTGCCTTTTTTCTTGCACTCCACTGTGTTTCTGATTTACGCTTGACAGAGATCTTAAGCTCCTGCTGCAGTTTGTCTCATCGAGTTGTTGAATGAGCAAAGAAATTATAAATGGCTACAATTATACCAAAAATGGTAATAACTGTTGTTTCCTGACTTGCAGCATGAAGACATGTAAGCTCAAACTATGGTTGTCACGGTTTATAAACACTGCTTTTTGGATTTTTGTGCAGAATTCTTTGTTGAACGCCTGACAGATGACCTGACATGACAGCTGTAT
>NW_013745223.1:0-862 GCF_000517525.1 Limulus polyphemus
ATTTGGTCTGACAAGAGTAGTCTAAGAGTTGGCGGTAAGTAGTGTTGACTAGCTGTCTTCCTTGTAGTTTATCACTTAGGAATTAAGCACGGCTAGCGCATATAGCTCTAGATTAACTTCATGCGAAAATCAACAAATACACAAACAAGTCATTTCCAGAATATTCTTGTAATTTCAATACTTGCGATTGAAATTTAAAATTATATTAACTGATCAAAGAATACAATATTTCACAAGATATCTGTATTACATAATACTTACCGAATAGCTGATGAAGAGACAATCTAAAGGACTTGGATGATGGACACATTATTTATTCATCACGTCTATGATCAAAATATATCTGAGTGCAAAGGTTTATGTGGGTTTTTCCCTTATGTTTTTTGCAAGTCCTTTGTTTAAGATTAATTTTTTGTTTGGAAGTACAATAACATGGCGTAAAGGTTAAATTTCATTGTCTTATTTCCTGTTCTACAAACAGTCGGGTGAGTGATGTAACTTGATTAGACAAAAACTCTTTATAGCAGAATCAATTATTCTTTCTTCATAATGGCTTAAACTCTACACATGAACTGTATTCTCACCTTATCCGAAGGTAAGTTATATATTCTTTCTCCATACGTCATGTTATAGTCTTGATTTAAAGGTAAGTTATCACTTCTGTCTCCACGTACGTCATGTTATAGTCTTGATTTAAAAGTAAGTTATCTCATCTTTCTCCACGTACGTTATGTTATAGTCTTGATTTAAAGGTAAGTTATATCTTCTTTCTCCACGTACGCCATGTTATAGTCTTCATTTCAAGGTAAGTTATCTGTTCTTTCTCCTCGTACGTCATGTTATAGTCTTGATTTAAAGGTAT
>NW_013745224.1:0-993 GCF_000517525.1 Limulus polyphemus
GATAAGTTATCTCTTCTTACTCTTGATTTAAAACGGAAAAGCTCTCGAATTTTTGGACTTCTTTTATCGGGCTGGGTATGGCTGAGTGGTTAGCGTGCCCGAACTGTGAATCAAATGGTTCTTGGTTCGCGATCCATATTTCTTTAAAAACGCGCTCCGCACATGGGGTCATGGGTGCGCTATACGTGTAATGGTCAATTCCACTATTCGGTTAGATAAGAGTAACCCAAGACTTTTTCATATGTGCTGTTGACTAGTTGCCTTCCTTTTAGTCTACCAGTTCAAATCTAGGACAGTTGTGCGCAGATAGCCCCTTGTGTAGCTTTGCGTGAAAATCCTAAATCAAACAAGAAAATGGAGTTTTTTCTTTTAACTTTTTCATTCTATGTTAAAACATTAACTAGTTATACAACACCATCGAATTAAGATTCAACTTAGCCTAAAACATTCACTAGCTAAGCTTTTAGCCAAGATTCGGCTTAGCTAAAACACCCCAAAGAATTTGAAAACTTATTGTTAAAAATACATTTATCATCCTTTGTTCGGTTTCACATTACATATCCTTTGTTCAAATATAAACAAGAAGTTTTTAAACACTTTACTATTACACACAAATTTGGGTACAAATGTAAGAAGTATTAAGGTAAGCGAGCGTAGTAAAGTTCAATAATTTTTAAACATAAAAATAACAATCAGGCAATATTTCGAAAAGGGATAGATATCATGATGATGAATTTTAAATGCTGTTCAGAAAATTATCTATGTTTCTTCTATATTCGAGATTCAAATGGATTTTTGGCAGATATACCCCATATATATGAGAACTTATGTTCTCCGTTGCCTTCTTCTTTATGAAAAATGCCAGATTCTCAGACGTATTAACTTGTGTTCTCCGTTGCTTTCTTCTTTATGAAAAATGCCAGAATCTCAGACGTATTAACTTTTGTTCTCCGTTGCCTTCTTCTTTATGAAAATGCCAGAATCTCAGACGTA
>NW_013745225.1:0-1858 GCF_000517525.1 Limulus polyphemus
GAAGGCTGTTTTACTTTGCCACGTGTGTTGTTGTTCAGATGATGAAGGCTGTTTTACTTTGCCACGTAAGCTTTTCTTCCTCTTTTCATCTTAACTAAAGATTTTCATGTTTGAGCTAAGACTGTTTTTATATGTATTTTAATGTGGTTTAAACATCTTTACAATATCTATATTTCCGAGATGTTCGTTTAGCTTGCTTTATTTGTTTTCTTTGACTTGACTAGGATATTCGGATGTTTTAATTTGCATTGATTTTTATTATAGTTACAATGTGCCGATCAATCCCACTATTTGTTGCTAAAAGAGTAGCCCTAAAGTTGGCGGTGGGTGGTGTTGACTAACTGCCTTCCATATAGTCTATCACTGTTGAAATTTTCCTTCACTTTTATTATAGTTACAATGTTTTGGTCAATCGCACTGTAAGTTGGCAAAAGAGTAGCCCTAAAGTTGGCGGTGAGTGGTGTTGCCTAACTGCCTTCCATCTAGTCTATCACTGTTGAAACTTGCGTTGACTTTTATTATAGTTACAATGTTTTGGTCAATCCCACTTTAAGTTGTAAAAGAGTAGCCCTAAAGTTGGCAGTGGGTGGTGTTGACTAACTGCCTTCCATCTAGTCTATCACTGTTGAAATTTGCGTTGACTTTTATTATAGTTACAATGTTTTGGTCAATCCCACTTTAAGTTGTAAAAGAGTAGCCCTAAAGTTGACAGTGGGTGGTGTTGCCTAACTGCCTTCCATCTAGTCTATCACTGTTGAAATTTGCGTTGAATTTTATTATAGTTTGAGCGATGTTATTGGTATTAAGATTTATTTTATTTGTATTTATCTTTGCAATTTTTCTGCTTTATTTCATTTAGTTGGAATTTAGATTTAACCTTTTTTTTTTTTAGCTACGCTGAGCTTATTTTGTTCAGTGGCACGTAATTACGATTATAATTAGTTATATGATTAAATTATTTTTTCTTCCACAAATAAACTCTATAATTTATTAACATAGTTTAGACTGTATTCTCCAATAAGTAGTTCTTACATAGTGGTGGTTCTGAACTTGGTTCTCAGACCAGGGAGGCAACACAAAAGCACCAAAAAATAAAAATAAATAAAAATGAGCATGGCATTTGTATATCACGAAATTTAGCATTGTTTTAAAACATTCATCCTATATACTACTTGTCAACTTCGCTAGTATTTCAACAAAACGATAAATTTAAAACTCATTTGAATATAAAAATGATTTTATTTTTAAGTATGGACGTTTAAAATATCGGTCACGAGATGGCACTACATCTTTACTTAGACACGAACCATTAAGCGTTCTTAACTGAAAATGTCTACTTATAAACAATACAAAACACACGCGGATTTCGCTATTTTTTATCCAATTTACAAACAAATATGTGTGTGTGTGTGTGTGTGTGTGAAGAAAGCTACAGATAGATGTAAATGAAGTTTTACAAGAGCTTGGATTCGGAAAGAGGAAATAAAGGCTTAGGGGCACGCTCCTCGGAAAATTTATATAATTAAAAAAACATTTAGGCCTATTTCCATGCAGTGAGAGACAATATAAGATGAAAATCAGACATAAGAAATCTGCAAGATAACTGTATATAAAAATAGATAATACTATTTGTTTGTTATTAAATACAAAGCCACACATAGGGTTATCTGTGCTCTGCCTACCACGGTTATCGAAACCCGGTTTCTATCAGTATAAATCCGCAGACATACCGCTGTGCTACTGGTAAGCCGTTTGTTTGTAATGGTTAAGTGCAAAAACTACAGAATAGGCTAATAATGGCTGGGGACGGCTTAAATGGGTAATGAAGAAAAACTTTAATATAAGTTTAACATGACAG
>NW_013745226.1:0-490 GCF_000517525.1 Limulus polyphemus
GTTATAGAGCAACTGTTGAAAATAAGTGTATCGGTAAAGTTATATTCAGAAAGAATAAACCAGTTTTATTAAGTAAGGACTTGTGTCACTAAAGTTTCATGGGAACGAAGTTACGGAAAATCAATTAACGACTGGAGGCGTAACAATAATAATAACTTAGCTAATTATGCACGCGTTTAGAGAGATACAAAACCTGACTAAAAGTTGAAACATCGGGTAGTAGCAGTCCATACAAAACTGCATTAGTACAAAACCGTATTACTAATACTATTACTATCAGTATGACGAATAAGAAAGTAAACCTAATGTTTATATTCCATTAAAAATTCTAAAAAACCAAAAACTTTACAGTAAATAAGTTCATAAATGTAATAAAATTTAAGATGTTGGCAATATGCAAGCAAAACAGTTTGGAAGGTAGCTTATCATCAAAAGGAATCTTTAGCCAGTATTTTTACTACGCTCCCCAGTATCGCTAAGCACGGTAGTG
>NW_013745227.1:0-1366 GCF_000517525.1 Limulus polyphemus
AGAGATTACAGCAGTGGCAAGAAAACCTGCAACAGTGGCAGCTCGAACAGCAAAATAAACAAGAGAGATTGCAACAGTTGTTGGAGGAAAAATAAAACAAACAAGAAGATAGACTACAGCAGTGGTTGGAGGAGAAAGAAAATAAACAAGAAGAGAGACTACAGCAGTGGTTGGAGAAGAAAGAAAATAAACAAGAAGAGAGACTACAGCAGTGGTTGGAAAAGATAGAAAATAAACAAGAAGAGAAACCACAGCAGTGGTTGGAGGAGAAAGAAAATGAACAAGAAGAGAGACTACAGCAGTGGCTGGAAGAGAAAGAAAATCAACAAGAAGAAAGTCTACAACAATTGAGAGAAAGCCAGAGTACACAAATGGAAAACATTAGTAAATTTCAAACCGAATTAAACACATTAAAGAATGATTTACTGTCCTTTACACAATGAGGATATATTAGCCATCGACTTAATCAGCCCCAGACAATGGCAAGCCCCTTCCAGACCCCGCAGCTAAACCCTAGTGCAGACATCTTCAGTCCTGTTAGAAGTCACATCCCAGATATGAATGTCAGCAATAGGTGTGATCTAGTACAAAGGAAGTCACACGAATTCGATGGGAAGGCACAGTGGGAAGCATATAGAGCACAATTTGAGCTACTGGCAGAAATGAATGGCTGGACACAGAAGCAGTATATCTGGCAATGAACTTGAAGGACAACCACTGGAAATACTTAAACAGTTGTCAGCAGGCGACAGACATAACTGGCAGTGGCTCTAGAGCTCAGGTATGGAACTCAAAATCAGTCCGAAGTCTACAGGGCTAGGTTTAGGACTAGAGTCCATGCTAAAGGGGAGAGCCTGCATAGCTGGCACAGGACTTGAAAAGTATGACACACAAGACCTACCCAACTGCACCACCTCATGTCCTCAAGTTGTTACTGAAAGATCAGTTCGTAGATTCCTTGGACAGTCCACAACTGAAGATACAAGTGAAGCAAGCACACCCCTCTACTATGCAGCATGCAATAGCCAGAGCTCTTCAATTCGAATCATATGTTAAGTCCAGCACAGAGGTATCAAGGTTGGTACAGTCATCAGGATTCAAGGCCATAAAAGGTCAGCTTTCAGAGAGGTTTGAGGGACTTTGCTGGCACTATAACAAACCTGGGCACAAGAGAGCTCAATGCTGGCAACTTCAACACAGGGAAGATGCCACAGCAGGAAAGGCTACTACCCAGAAAGGTTGTTGGAACTGTGGAGAGCAAAGGCACATGAGGAGCCAGTGTAAGATATATATTACCAATAAGTCAGCTTCGGGAAACCAGTTGTGGTTGGTGCTGAGGGACGCTCACCAACCCCCATTGTGAAAG
>NW_013745228.1:0-1855 GCF_000517525.1 Limulus polyphemus
GTTTCTTCTTTGACAGTGGCCTTTCCAGGTAACATGTCTTCAGCAGCGTCTTTTGTTTCGTTGTTCACTTCATCCCAACTGAAATGTCCTGGACCATGATAACGCCAAAGCCTGTTGGCATGCGCCACCTTTGGCTTACCTCGCCAACCACATTTGATTCAGAAAGTCACACCTGAGAGACGATCCACTATGTCATATGGCCCTTCCCATGGAGCAGACAGCTTAGGAGACTTCCCTTTGGTCTTATACAACCACATATTGTCTCATGGTACAAAGCTGACTTCAGTAGATCTCTTATCATAATATAGCTTCATCGAATCAGCAGACGTTTTCAAGTTTGAATGCACTTGATGGTGAATATTATCCATCCTTTCCGATAATACCTTCACGAACTCTGACACATTTTCAGGCAACTCTTCGTAAGGTGGGCGTCCTGTTAACAGATCCACTGGCAAACGAAGTTCCCGACCAAACATCAACTTTGTTGGAGTGTATCCAGTGGTTTCATGCTCTGCTGTCCTATAGGTCATCAACAGTGAAGGAATTAAGACATCCCAGTCATCTTGGTGGCTATTACAAAACTTTGCCAATTCCTGTCTTAATGTCCAGTTGTACTTTTCTACTATCCCATCAGACTGAGGGTGAAGTGGCGTTATTCTGGTCTTTTGTATGCCAAACAACTTGCAGCATTCATGGAACACTGCTGATTCGAAGTTACGGCCTTGATCTGAATGCGGTTCGTATGGCCTACCAAATCTGAAGAAGAAATCACTAATAAGCCGAAGCTACAGTTGTAGCTTCCTGATTTGGTAATGCATATGCCTCAGGCTACTTGGTGAAATAATCCATTTCCACACAAATGTACCTGTTTCCAGCACGAGTTTGGGGCAAAGGACCAGCAATGTCAACAGCTACTCTTTCCATTGGTGCACCAACTTGATATAACTTCATTGGAACACATCCCTTATGCTTGGGTCCCCTTTTAGCACATCATGTACTGCATGTCCTGCACCATTCTTCCACATCTTGCCTCATACCTATCCATTAAAATCTCTGTCGTAGGTGACTCAATGTCTTCTTAACTTCGAGATGTCCTCCTGTTAAACTATCATGGGATTGACGCAACACAACTTCCCGTAACTTTCTCGGTATAACCATTTGCCAGGTCGTCACTTTCCCATCTCTGGAGAAGAATACCATCTTCAAGCTTCAACTGATCCCATTGTGCCCAATAGTTCTTTGTCACAGGGCTTAAGCTAGACACCTTCTCTCAAGCAGGGTGCAAAACACTTGCTTTTAGAAAATCAATTATTGGCTTCAAATCCTGGTCTTTCTCTTGCTCTGAATTAATATCTATACCTGGTTCCATTTCACCATCATCAACACCTTCAGTCATTTTTACTTCAGCTTGATAACACCTAGTTAGTTAAACCTCTCTTTTAACAGTTACCGGAACTTGGCCTTTGTTGTTTCCAAACGTCATTTTATCAAAATTAATTACAAACTTCCTCGGTAATAAGTAGTTCAACCCTAATATGCATTGGTCTTCAATATCAGCCAAGTATACTTTGTATCTGTCCTCAGTAGTTACCCACACAGGTCTCCACAACCTTGCATAACGTCCTGTCACACCACAAAGCTTCTGTATGGCTTCTGGTATTCCTTTGTGATCCAGCATCTTGATACTCATAATGGTTTGCTGAGATGCAGAATCTATGACAAAGTTGCACCTTTAGCTGTCCAGCTTTCCTGCTACGTAGACACTATGTGTGCTTTCCATTTTACACTTAGCTGTTGGACTTTCACGATGGGGGTTGGTGGTCGTCCCTCAACACCAATCACTACTGGTTTCCCC
>NW_013745229.1:0-1858 GCF_000517525.1 Limulus polyphemus
AAATTAACATGGATAAAGTGAGGGATGATAATTTTAAAAACATAATTAGAACTGAATGTCATAAACTTGTAGGCAATTTGAACCATATAGTAAAGAAACAAAATATTGATAAGAAAGCCATAAAATCGTTAAGAGAAAATGAATATACTGTTATTTGTAAAGCAGATAAAGGAGGACAAATTGTAATAATTAATAAATGGGGTTATGTTAAGGGAGTTGAAAGCCTATTAGAGGAGGGTAAGTATGAAAAATTTAAGCATAACCCTACAAATAAGTATCATGAATTAGTAAAAACAAGTGATAAAAACTGTTTGACTTTAACAAAGGTAGAGAAACAATGGTTCGTTCTAGCTAGTTTCATTACTCCAATGCACATTACTTTTATGCACTTCCAAAGATACATACGATTAATAACAGTTTTATACCAATAGTATGGAGTATAAAGATGATTTATTAGTATCGTTTGACGTAACATTGCTGTTTACAAAAGTTCCAGTAGAAGGTGCTATAAAGTGTTTGGAGAATAAATTGTTAGAAAATAAATCCCAGCAGTTGAAACTATAGATATACTTAATTTAACAAAGATATGCGTGAAAATCCATTTTTTCAAGTTAACAATAATGTTTATAAACAAAATGAAGGGTTATGAGATTGCCATCTTCACTGTTGTTGTGTGACTTGTATATAGATGTATTTGAAATTAAAGCCATAAATGATGCAAAATGTAAACCTGATATTTGGATTAGATATGTAGATGACACATTCTTGGTGTGGATATATGTTAATAAGGCATTAATTGAGTTTGCGTGTTATTTGCATAGTATAGAACCATCTATACAATGTACTTATGAAATTGAGAAAAATAATAGCTTGCCTTTCCTAGATGTTTTAGTAAAAAGGAATTTACAAGGTAATCTAGAAACATCTATTTTTCGGAAACCTTTTTTTGTTGTGATGCCTACACACTACGAATCATGTCATACTAGATCACAAAAAATATCTGCGTTTTACGTTTATGTTCACAGAATTTTGAAGATATGTACTAAGCAAGAAGACTTAAAAATGAGTTATTTTTAATGAAATTTGTAGCAGCTGAAAAAGGATTTAACCCGAATATTGTAGATAGAGCTGTCAAGAAATTGACTAATGTGGTACTCATTGAGGAAAGTATTACTTTAAAACCTAGTTATGAAAAAAACTTAAATGGAAGCTTTAATTTTGCCATATATTCTAGGTTTAACTAGTAATTTATTTAAAGTGTTTAGAAAACAACAAATGTTTTATCCTATATCTAAACCGATTAATAAGATAAAGCAAAATTTAAATAATACCAAAGATAACATACAGTTAATGGAAACAAAACAGGAATCTATAAAATTGAAAGGGAATGTGGAAATATTTATATTGGACACACTAAACGTAATTTAAAATATCGTTTAATGGAGCATACAGGATTTGTAACAAATAAAAATTGAAAATTCAGCCATAGCAGAACATGTAAATGAAACACAACATACGGTATTGTGGGAAAAAACTGTAATATTAGCTCAACCAAAAGGCATTATTGCACAGATCTTAAAATATAACGTTGGATAAAACTGACTACAGTGAAAAAGTATGTGACATCTTAAATGATGAAACAAAATTCAAAAGGCTAGGCACTGTTTCGCAAAATGATAACACGGCAAAAATTGAAAACAAGTTACAAAAGCGCTTATTAGAACTGGTTAAGAAAGGTTCCTTACCACGTGATATTTATGACCGGATTAAGCCCACAGCCTCACAACGGCCCCGCATGTATGGCCTTCCTAAAACGCACAAAAATGATATACCACTCCGCCCGATTTTGTCTATGATT
>NW_013745230.1:0-1857 GCF_000517525.1 Limulus polyphemus
TCTTAAGCCTTACTTGGAACAACTACTCCATGAACACCTAGGTGTAACTCTAGTTACTGAATGTGTAACCCCATACTCATTTTTAGCGTCATTTGGTACAACAACTCCATGAACACTTAGGTTTAATTCTAGTTACCGAATTTATAACCACCATATTCATCTTTAGCCTTACTTGGTACAACATTCCATGAATAACTAGGTGTAACTCTAGTTAACTAATTCATAACCATACTCATCGTTAACCTTACTTGGTACAACAACTCCACGAACACCAAGGTGTAACTCTAGTTACCGAACTTATAACCACAATACTCATCTTTAGCCTTACTTCGTACAACTACTTCATGAAAACCTAGGTGTAACTCTAGTTACAGAATTTATAACCACCAAACTCATCTTTAGCCTTACTTGGTACAACTACTCCATGAACACTTAGGTGTAACTCTAGTTACAAAACTTATAACCACCATATTCATCTTTAGCCTTACTTGGTACAACACTCCATGAACACCTATGAGTAACTCTAGTTACCGAACTCATAACCACCATACTCACCTTTAGCCTTACATGGTACAACTACTCCATGAACACCTAGGTGTAACTCTAGTTTCCGAATTTATAACAACCATACTCATCTTTAGCTTTACTTGGAACAACTACTCCATGAACACCTAGGTGTAACTCTAGTTACTGAATGTGTAACCCCATACTCATCTTTAGCGTCATTTGGTACAACAACTCCATGAACACTTAGGTTTAATTCTAGTTACCGAATTTATGAACACCATATTCATCTTTAGCCTTATTTGGTACAACACTCAATGAACACCTAGGTGTAACTCTAGTTACCGAATTTATAACCACCATACTCATCGTTAACCTTACCTGGTACAACAACTCCACGAACACCTAGGTGTAACTCTAGTTACCGAACTTATAACCACCATACTCATCTTTAGCCTTACTTGGTACAACTACTCCATGAAAACCTAGGTGTAACTCTAGTTACAGATTTTATAACCACCAAACTCATCTTTAGCCTTACTTGGTACAACTACTCCATGAACACTTAGGTTTAACTCTAGTTACCGAATTTGTGAACCCCATACTCATCTGTAGCGTTATTTGGTACAAGAACTCCACGAATACCTAGGTGTAACTATAGTTACCTAATTTATAACCACCGTACTCATCTTTAGCGTTATTTGGTACAACAGCTCCACGAACACCTAGGTGTAACTCTAATTACCGAATTTATAACCACCAAACTCATCATTTGACTTACTTGGTACAACTACTCCATGAACACTTAGAGTTCACTCAAGTTACCGAATTTATAACCACCAAATTCATCTTTAGCCTTACTTGGTACAACTACTTTATGAACACTTAAGTGTAACTCTAGTTATCGAATTTAAAACCATCATATTCATATTTAGCCTTACTTGGTACAACTTCTCCATGAACACCTAGGTGTAACTCTAGTTATTGAGTTTATAACCAACATACGCATCTTCAGCATTACTTGGTACAACAACTCCACGAACACCTAGGTGTAACTCTAGTTTCCGAATTTATAACCAACTTACTCATCTTTAGCCTTACTTGGTATAACTGCTCTATGAACACCCAGGTGTAACTCTAGTTATGAATTTATAACCACCATTCTCATCTTTAGCCTTACTTAATACAACTACTCCATGAACACCTAGGTGTAACTCTAGTTACTGAATGTGTAACCCCATACTCATCTTTATCGTTATTTGGAACAACAACTCCACGAACACCTAGGTGTAACTCTATTTACAGAATTTATAACCACCATACACATCTTTAGCGTTACTTGGTACAACAACT
>NW_013745231.1:0-1857 GCF_000517525.1 Limulus polyphemus
TTAGTCGTTCGTTGTGAATTATAGCGTTTGTTTAATTTATAGCGTGACTGTGGAAATTAAGTGTATTGCAAAGCTGTATTGAGAAAGAATAAACTGGTTTTATTTATAAAAGGACTTGTATCGCTAAAGTTTCTTCGGAAATAATTTTTACGGAAAATTAACAAACGAACAGAGACGTAACAATAGAATTTAAGTTACCAGCAGGAGAAAATAAAAAAAAGCAGCCTACAACACCCCAAAATATCCAGCATGCAACCTGAAAACTGCTGACTTGACAACTCTTCCTACGTTACCTGTTTTTTACTGTTGCCATATCATAAAGCATGAGTCAGATAATTATGTGATATAAACATTGAACAAATAATAACATCAATATGATGTACCTAGTGATTTATCCATATATTTCATACTTATCTACCAATGTTCAGTAATTCAGCATTTTTTGGCAAATCTAGCACGTCTAACCGATATTCGAATTCAGACCACGTTCGCTGCAAAATGTCCACAGTAACAGTGGCGATAGCATTGTTATCCTGGCTCATAGCACTGTGATGTTTGTTATAGGTGTGCGATACACGATATCCTTAACATACCTCCATACTTCTTTCCTAACTGGCGTCTGTAATTATGCTGGACCATACTAACAGTACTCACTGGAGTGAAAAACAACAACAAAATAATAAAAAAACTGATTGAGTTGAGCTACAAAATGTTGGAAACTGCATGGTTGTTTCTCCTAAGTTATTTAAAATAGGAAAGATAATTTTGGACTATATACAAGTTTATATTTAGTAATATTATTTGAATGCTTGTTTTTTATCAACATATTTAAATCCGGAAACATTTATTGCGGATTAATAAACTGAATAAATGTATTAAACTGACCATATTATGATATTAATAGCTACACCACAGAATATACTATTAGTTATTTTAGCTTTTGACTGTTCCAGAAATTAATTATTAATATTGTTAATTTCTGATCAGGGCACTTTACATACTTAGATCAAAACTAGAAGAGATAAAGTGGTAATGTGTAAAGCTTAAGAATGAAATATATTTTTCATTCGTTATAAAACATGCATTGTTTCATGGTTAGGTATCATCGCTGTTAATAGCATATAATTAAGGTCGATTTAGTACATTACTAATTTTACGGTATTAAATTTGAAATTACAGGCTTTAGTAGTGTTTCTGTCACAGTGTTAGTGCTTCTACTACTACCAGTAGTATATACTGCACTACTGATATTATTATTATCATAGCGACCCAGTATAGATACGGGAAAAGCTACAGAAGAAGAAGACTAATATTATTATCATTACCTTCTAATCAAAGCATAGATCGAAAGTTTCGACGAAACTAAACATTTGCCGATTAATTAACATAGCAACTTTAATTCATCGTTTTAAGTAGGCATAGTAAGGTTATAACTTATACCAGTTAACTTGTAGTCTAAAACAGTTGGTACCATCGCTGTTATTGTTATCGATATTTTCTGATACTGATAGTAATATTAATACCACTACTAGTACTACTAGCATTGCCACGTTCTAGATCCTATTCTGCTCTAGTATTAATAATAATAATATTAATACTATATGTAGTTTACGGACTGTTGTTTATACTGATTTAAATTTTTCTATCAGTATAGAAAGATATAATTTCTTTCTTAACAATATAAAACAGAATGATAAAATGATGGTGATTAAGAAAAAAAAAAGTTTAATATTAAATATATATATAATTACTGTTACATTGAACTTGCATGGTAAAACAAGGTTTTATTAGGCCCCAAGCTCAACTTGAATTTTGAAGGCTGTCCTGTTTATATACCCTCAAGAAGAAAAAAGAAAG
>NW_013745232.1:0-1857 GCF_000517525.1 Limulus polyphemus
TTGGTGGGCGTCCCTCAGCATCAACCACTAATGGTTTCCCGAAGCTGACTTATTGGTGGTATTCTTCTTACACTGGCTCCTCGTATGTCCTTGCTCTCCACAGTTCAAACAACCTTTCTGGGTAGCAGCCTCTCCTGCTGTGGCATCTCCTCTGTGTTGAAGTTGCCAGCATTGAGCTCTCTCGTGCCCAGGTTTATTATAGTGCCAGCAAAGTCCCTCAAACTTCTCTGAAAGCTGCCCTTTTTTGGCCTTGACTCCTGATGAATGTACCAACCTCGGTACCTCTGTGTTGGACTTAATGTGGGATTCGAATTCAAGAGCTCTGGCCATTGCATCCTGCATAGTAGAGGAGTGTGCTTGCTTTACTTGTATTTTCAGTTGTGGACTGTCCAAGGCATCTACAAACTGATCCCTCAGCAAAAACTTGAGGAGATCGGGTGGTGCAGTTGGGTAGGCCTTGTGTGTCATACTTTCCAAGTCCTGTGCCAGTTCTTGCAGGCTCTCCCCTTTAGCACGGACCCTCGTCCTAAACCCCTAGCCCTGTAAACTTCAAACTGATTTAGAGTTCCATACCTGAGTTCTAGAGCCACTACCATTGCTCTATAGTTGTGCCTGTCGTCTGCCGACAGCTATCCAAGTATTTTCAGTGGTTGTCCCTTCAAGCTTGTTGCCAGATATACCGCTTTCTGCTCCTTTGTCCATCCATTCATCTCTGCCAGGAGCTCAAATTGTGCTCTATATGCTTCCTACAGTGCCTTCCCATCGAATTTCTGTGGCCTCCTTCTTACTAGATCACCCCTGTTGCTGACATTCATATCTGGGATGTGACTTCTAATAGGACTGAAGATGTCTGCATAAGGGTCTAGTTGCGGGGTCTGGAAGGGGCTTGCCATTGTCTGGGGCTGATTAGGTTGATGGTTAATGTATCCTTCTTGTGTAAAAGACAATAGATCATCCTTTAATGTATTTAATTTGCTTTGAAATTCACTAATGTTTTCCATTTGTACTTCTTGCCACTGATGTTGACTTTCCTGTAGTTGCTGCTTATTTTCTTGCAACTGTTGGAGACTTTCTTCCTCCAACAACTGCTGTAATCTCTTTTCTTGTTTATCTTCTCGTTCTTCTTGTTTCTTTTGCTGTTCTTGTATTGCTGCCATCAAATCTGCTAAGCTGTAGTTTGATTTGCTACCTCTCGTTTTCATCTTCTTTTTTTTGTCCCACTTCTGACACCAATTTGTTATGCCTCTGTGTTCGTTTGTTAATTTTCCGTAAAAATTATTTCCGAAGAAACTTTAGTGATACAAGTCCTTTCTTAAATAAAACTAGTTTATTCTTTCTCAATACAACTTTGTAATACACTTAATTTCCACAGTCACGCTATAACTCAAAGAAACACTATAATTCACAATGAACGATTCATGCGCTTGACTCAATTGTCCATCTCTATCTCTGTCTGCAATTCAATTCCATTTTTGCCATCACTTCTTGGTGTTCTTATATATAAGAATACCACACATCTAGTAAACACTCGAGCATTCAAGAACCTTCGAGAATATCATGACGAGTTACTAGCGTCACGTGACTTCCGCTGTCGTAACAATATATAACAGATCTTATCATGAATTTGCAAATCAATGTATCCACTACAAAAATTCCTGTTATAGTCGAAAACACTACCAGTACGACTTCCCTCGAATCGAATTCTACTATATGTGTAGAGGATGTACTGGCCTTAATTTGCAGGAAGCTGGATTCATATGTTTGATCGGTGATTTCTTCTTCTTTTCAACGTGACAATGTTTCTGAAGAAGAATGCAACAAACGAGAAGACAATTTGGACTCTCTCTCTCTTTCTGG
>NW_013745233.1:0-2968 GCF_000517525.1 Limulus polyphemus
AGATTATTCTAGTTTCCTCTGTTTAGAATTTATTTCCAGTTATAGAATACTGATGGTTTATTACCGTGATGTGGTAATCCTATAGCATAGTTAGCTTCTCTTGGATGTTATTTTTTCATTTTATGATCTGTAAAAAGAGACCAGAAAGCTTAAATAACCATTCAATTTCAGCCTTATATGTCATCTCTTCTCCATCATCCACCTTGTCATGGTCAAACTAAGAAACTCTAAATTAATATATAGCTGTAGCTTATCAATGTGCTCAATGTGTTATTCAAAGTGGAGTGACTGAAACTGAGGGCAATGGAATAAGGTCTGGTCAAATCATTGTCAACAGAATGACATTTGGCTACAGGGTACTACAATCATATTACCTATTTTGAACTGACTTGCTCTCGTCATATTATTTTTCTCTTTCTCTTGCCTTTGGACAGCCTTTCCTATGTTGCTCAAAATGATTTCCTTATCCTTATGGACACTTGGGTTCATATGTTTGTAGCAATGAGTTGCACGTAATTTTGACAGGGAACACTTCTTTAAAAATTGGCAAACAGCCTGTAGAGTGTTTTCTAGTAATAAGTAAGGTCATAATCAAACTTAGCAGCACAAGTTTAACTATTCATTGCCCTCTTAGCAAGACAATTATACTGGGGGTTTATAATATATAATGTGCCTTCATTGCTCCCATACAGCTCCACAAATGAATGGCTATTGATATAATACTCCCCATGGAGTATGTGATGGTAGGCTGTAGTTACTTGCTTTTGAATTTTTGAATAGTGTGAGTAACAGCAAATATTATGAAACAGAGTATTAGTGGCTTCTTGTTTAATTAATATGTGGTCTCAGTAATAATGTGTATACGTTTCAGCCTTCTTATTGAAATAACCTATTGCCATCAAAATTATTATTCCTGGACTTTTCTGGCAATGTTTCAACAATGTACAAAGCCAGAAGAAACGTAAATGTAGGTTAGTGGCAGTACAAGATTTCTCCTGATGTTCACCAGTTTTTGAACTGTGTAATGCTTTCAGTATTTCCACTTTAAGAGACTGTGGCACTTTAAGCATCATCAGTGTTCTCTTTCTGCATCTACACAAAAAGTACACCACCTATCACTTCTAAATGATCAAGTATTCCTGCACCCCTGTGTTGTATTCATCTACCAAGCTTTGTGATAGTCATTTACCATTATACCGCCTTCTATGCAACACTCGTATCAAGCCTGGGCCTTTTAGCTGCTCGTTTCTTATTTATGTGTTCTGTGCTGATTTCATGTGTCACCACTGCTAGACTCATGGCACTTTTTTGGTAGAGAGAATTGATATATATATACCCATTATTTTGTGGAATGCCACTTTTCATATTCATATCTACATTTATATTTGTCTTGAATAGTAATTACTTACTTCCCAACTTAATGTTTCCAATGCAACTTTGTCTTTGCTTACGCCTGCAAGTATGTGCCAGATTGATTTTTTTAAAGCTCTCTGGCTAAATTATTTGTAAATTAAAAATTGTCACCCGAGGTCTTGTTTTTCAGTGAGTTATCAATTTTTTTTTAAATGTGTGATATACGAACATTTTCAACATTTTACTGATTTATAAAGTCTTAAAAGTTTTTCATTTATTCTGTTTCTATGCAGTTTTGGTGCAAGTATTGAATATATCTACTTGTTAATGTGTAGATCGATCAGAAATTTTGCAAAGTAATCTGTGTTTGACGAACACTTTAGTTTTAAACTGCGTGGAAATAAATAGACTGGACACATGATGTAACGTGTAAACAATCTTTATTTGTTGACAAAGCAAAATGTAGTGTGTATGCTTGCATAAATGCTACTGGATTTTGTGAACGTATGAACAACTTTTCCTCTCAAAAAAGATTTCTGTAAAACTATTCATTTTGAGAAACAAAGTATCATTCTTAGGAACAGAAGTTCCATACAGAATTACGAAATCTTGGTTCTATTTATGTGTGATAAGCATCGCCATATAATTGATTGTTCTCTTACAATACATAAAGGCAGTAACCTAAAAACATTATCCATTTGGCCAGTTAAGTATGTTTCTGTCGTGGACCTGTTCTACACAAAGTGTGACGTCATCCATACAGCTAAAGCAGATAATATCTACTGTAGAGAACAGCAAAGACACAAAATGAACTAGAACAAAACGATTTCAACATTTTTTCTGGGTGACGTATTTATGTGGAAGTCGGTTTATCTGAGAATACCACAAATATAATACCACTAAATAATAATAATATATTGATTCAAGCATTCAGTAAAGGCATTTGTAAAGTAAGTTACATCTATCAGATGTCCTTTTTTTACTTCCAAAATTGACAAATTAATCACAATGTGACAGATTCAAGGAAACCCAGCATTAGTTGAATAGTCAGTTTCTCTCACACCATATAGTTGCTGCTCTCCTAACAACATCTCTGTTTTCAAAGATTTGCTGTAGATACCTAAGTGAAAGCAAAGATATACATACTATTATAAAATAGTCTTTATTCTCTGTTTTATTTTATATAATTTGTGTTATTTTTATCATCTGCTCTTTGTCCGAATTCTAATGCCTAATTTCGCATTTCATGCATTCGCTTTGTTTGTGCAGTGTTGCATAATTTTTAATAGTTTCTTATGACTTTTTATTTTTTAAAGAAATGTGGGATCTTTATGATGAAAAGTGCTATACAAAATAAAGATTTATTGTTGCTATTACCAAATAATACACCACTCAAGAGCAAGAATGGCATTATTCACTACCGTGATAATTTGTTTGTTTGTTTTTAGTTAACTACAAAGCTACTCAATGGGCTATCTGTGCTGTTCCCACTATGATTATCAAAACCGGTTTCTAGAATTATAAGTCCACGAACTTAACACTGTGCCACTGGAGGGCGTCAATATGTAACATCATTGTCTAATTAGGTCAGCCTCTAGTGGTACACTATGGGAGT
>NW_013745234.1:0-1908 GCF_000517525.1 Limulus polyphemus
GAAAGCAGTATCTACATACAAACAAATCACAATGAAAGCAGTATCTACATACAAACAAATCGCAATGAGAGCAGTATCTACATACAAACAAATCACAATGAAAGCAGTATCTACATACAAACAAATCACAATGAAAGCAGTATTCTTCAGTAGCATTTCAAGCACCATTTATTACCACCTCAAAAAAAAAATTCTGAAATCGTTATCGTTCCTTGAATTTTCATTATTTTCTTACACACTACATCCAAATATCCGACTTGGCTCATCATGGGGGCTGTGTTCACTTGACACATATAGCCCCCTCTATCGGAGTCTTTCACGTCCTTTATTTGCAGAACAAAGTTCCTGTTGTCAACATGATTTAGACTGATCCTGTAGTTTCTGGTAATCACGTGGTCATGGATAGAAAGTATGGCTTTAGACTCTACTTTTATCCAAGCCGCCTGTTGGGAAAAAAAACAAATTACATTAATAGACGAATAGGACTGAAATCCAGCAATATAAAAATAAATGATTGGTATGTATTACAGTGTATTACGTGAGCAACCATTCCCACTGAGCCAGCAGTAGACAAGAAAGTTAGGAATTTCATAGATGACTGTACTAGACAAAGTTGAAGTTGACATCTATTATTTTATTTCGGTTTACGGTAGTTTCATCCAGTGTCTTCCTTCCTAAACTTATACCACTCTACGACAAGCTTAAGAAAACCGTGATTTATTGGGTGGATTTCGAAGCTTTTACACAAATCGATCCAATTACTGGATGGAATCAATCAACCTAGATAATCAGTATACTTAACGGCAGAGATAGAAATGGCTAAATCTAGTAATGCTTCGTTTAGCACATGTAACAGACAATCCATTACGTTTAATATAGTCTTTTCTGAACAACGTTTTCATTTCTGACAAGCACAAACTACAATTGCGCTTCTAGCTATCTAGCTATTTTTTCGTTCAGTCTTTTAAAACATCCACAGGAAAAAAAAAGTATGTACATTTATTGATCGTAGATCATACCAAAACCTCAGAAAGGTGAAGCTCAATTGTTTTGTTTATTTATAAGCGACGGCGTCCCTAATTATGAACTGATAGACAAGGGGAAGGAATTGAGTCAGCAATACCTACCGCCATCTCTTGGGCTACTCTAATCTAATAAACTATTAGGATTTGACCGTCACTCTTATAACACCTCAGCTAGATCAAAACAAGTAATGAGAAGGACTTCTATGGTAAATTACGCTGATTTAGTAACTGTATAGGAGCTGGACGTCGCCTAGTGGTTAACGTGTTGTGCTGAGGTACGTAAGGTCCATGGTTCGAGACGTAATACCGCTAAACATGTTCCACATTTTTAGCTGTGGGCGCCTTATAAAAGTAACACTCAATCCTGCTATTCAGTTCAAATAGCCCAATAAAGCTCTTGTGGCGGCGAATGCTGTTACTAGTTGCCTTCCGTCTAGTCAGTAGCTCAAAATTAAAAACGGGTATATCTGACCTAATCCTTTAGCCCACGAGCGTATAAGCAGTCATTCAGGTTGAAAAATAACAATTTCGAAACTTATTTCACAGATAATGTTTCTTTTTGTTTTTTTTAATTTTGCGCAAAGCTACACGAGGGCTATCTGCGCTAGCCGTTCCTACTTTAGCAGTGTAAGACTAGAGGGAAGGCAGCTAGTCATCACCACCCACCGCCAACTCTTGGGCTACTCTTTTACCAACGAATAGTGGGATTGACTGTCACATTATAACGCATCTACGGCTGAAAAGGCGAGCATGTTTGGTGGGACGGGGTTTCGAACCCGCGACCCTCAGATTGCGAGTCGAGCGCCTTAACCACCTATCCCACACAGATAATGTATTCATAGCTTTTAAAACGAGGGGAAGTGAGAGGTGTCTTAACTTTTTA
>NW_013745235.1:0-1857 GCF_000517525.1 Limulus polyphemus
AGGCACCGTGGGAAGCATATAGAGCACAATTTGAGCTACTGGCAGAGATGAATGGATGGACAGGGGGAGCAGAAAACAGTATGTCTGGCAACAAGCTTGAAAGGACAACCACTGGAAATACTTGGACAGTTGTCAGCAGACGACAGGCACAATTATAGAGCACTGGTAGCGGCTCTAGGACTCAGGTACGGAACCCAAAATTAGTCAGAAGTCTACAGGGCTAGGTTTAGGACGAGAGTCCGTGCTAAAGGGGAGAGCCTGCAAGAGCTGGCACAAGACTTGAAAAACATGGCACACAAGGCCTACCCGATCTCCTCAAGTTGTCGCTGAAGGATCAGTTTGAAGATGCCTTGGACAGTCCACAACTGAAGATACAAGTAAAGCAAGCACACCCCTCTACTATGCAGGACGCAATGGCCGGAGCTCTCGAATTTGAATCCTACATTAAGTCCAGCCCAGAGGTACCAAGGTTGGTACAGTCATTAGGATTCAAAGCCAGAAAAGGTCAGCTTTCAGAGAGGTTCGTGGGACTTTGCTGGCACTGTAACAAACCTGGGCACAAGAAAGCTATGTTACGCCTCCAGTCGTTAATCAATTTTCCGTAACTTCGTTCCGAAACTTTAGTGACACAAGTCCTTTCTTAATAAAACTGGTTTATTCTTTCTGAATACAACTTTATGATACACTTAGTTTCAACAGTAGTGCTATAACAAATGCTATATCTCACGTGGCCAACAATATTTTCTCTGACTGCAGTTCAATTACTCAATACTACACTGTTCCCGTGACGTTGTGACCATCTTATATATACCAGACTACCCCCAATCTAGTAAATGCTAGGGCATTCACGAAGGAACAGGATATTTCTAGAAAGATGCAACACTGCCCCTCCTTAGCATTGTTCGTCCCGAACAACAGCCACTTACAATAAACCAATAACAATAGCTTAATTAAATGTACAGAATTACAAACACAAAATTACAATTCAACAAAGTATCTTAATTTTACGGGACGTATCTTCTTCCGTACTGGTCTCCATCTCGTTGGCTTCTGCTTCACATGAGGTTCATCTGCTTCATCAGGAAATGTCCTATCGTCGGTAACAGTCACATCAGTGGTAGTAACTTCATCAAGAGCTTCACATTTCCCTTCTCAAAACTGAGTAGAGTTTCTTCTTCGACGGTGGCTTCTTCAGGTGGCACGTCTTCAGCAGCGTCATTTGTTCTGTTGTCCACTTCGTCCCAACTGAAATGCCCTGGACCGTGATAACGCCAAAGCCTGTTGGCATGCACCTTTGGCTTACCTTGCTGACCACATTTTACCCGGAAAGTCATTTCTGAAAGATGATCCACTATGTCATATGGGCCTTCCCATGGAGAAGACAACTTAGGAGATTTCCCTTTGGTCTTCCTGGGATTATACAATCATACCTTGTCTCCTGGTTTAAAGCTGACTTCAGTAGATCTCTTATCATAAGATAACTTCATCGAATCAGCAGACGTTTTCAAGTTTGAATGCACTTGATGGTGAATATCATCCATTCTTTCCAATAACACTTTCACAAACTCTGACACATTTTCAGGCAACTCTTCATAAGGTGGGCGTTCTTTATGCTTGGGTCTCCTTTTAGCACTATAAGTATTGCATTCTGCACCATTCTTCCACATCTTGCCTCATACCTATCCAGTAAAATCTTTGTCGTAGGTGACTCAATGTCTTCTTAATTCCGAGATGTCCTCCTGTTAAAGTATCATGGGATGGACGCAGCACAACTTCCCGTAACTTTCTTGGTACAACCATTTGCCAAGTCGTCAATTTCCCATCTGTAGTTTCCCATGTCCAGAGAAGAATACCATC
>NW_013745236.1:0-1369 GCF_000517525.1 Limulus polyphemus
CTGTTGTTGGGTTTCTTAGTATCAATTTTGTTCGTGAGTTGAGTTTTGTTGTGGTGAATGTTGGGCAGTGGAGCATCCAGGTAAGAAGCTGGGCATGGCTTTTCACATCTTCCTCTGTTCCTAGCTTTGCTTTTCAAACTTCTTTTTTTTTAGTGAAATACCACATCTGTTTTATAAGGTAGCCACCAATGCTGGATAGTTATTATTACTCTCAGCTGGGAGATTGGTTAATGTTGTTAAGGCTGGGTATCCTTTACTGTGTATAACACAAGAATTTAGTGTCTTATATTCAAAATTTTATTAAACTACTTTTTGTTTGTGTTATACCAATTAGTATAGCATACATATTTAGCTAATAATCCATATTTTAATAGAATATAAGTTTTAAGTTCTTAATTTTATAAGCAGTATTTAAAAAAATTCTGAATCCTCACTATATAATCATCATTGCTCAAACAAACCATAATTTTTTATTGTCTTCAATTTTGTTTGGTTACAGAGCTATCAAATATAAAATCAGACCCCTCCTGCCACACCCACCTGTCACATCCTCTCTTTCAAGATTTGTTAATAGTTCTCTCTTACATTTAATTATATATTACCTATAAGCAGTAGAAAGTCAAGGATTTCATCTATCAAATGACGTATTGTATAACGTTTTGTTCTGAACAGATGAACATTAATTTTACTTATAATACGCCATTCATTCCCATGGGAAAGTCAACAACTAGCTTGGATAAATTTGTAACAGCTCTTGTCACAAAGTTAAAAAGCCAGAAGCTTGGATAAATTTGTAACATCTCTTGTCACAAAGTTAAAAAGCCAGAAAAATTTTGAGAGTTAGGGGAAATTGTCTACTTTTTGCACATTATTATTCTATGTTCTTTGGTTCATTATTTAATTAAGTAAAAATTATCAAGTGCATTACTACCATTAGTATAAAAAAGTAGGGTTAAGTGTCATCAACAATTGACAGCAAGAAAAAAAAAAGACTGGGTAAATAGTAACTATGGAGATGAGGTAATAAAATCAAAATCAAGTCGAGAACAACAACAAAATTTTATAAACGAAAACCTCTCGCCGAGCATTATTTCCCTGTCAATGTTCCCATCTTCATTAAAAGGTGTAAGATGACAAAAACAAGATCTCGAAGAGTCTATCTATATACTACTAAAACTCTGAGATTGTTTGTTTGCTTATTTTCTCAGTCAAAGAATCATTCACACTACCATTCACGCTCTTTATGAAACTTCTTACTTCACTTTTTTGAAAAAGGAAATCTTCTTTCCTTTTACTCCTGATCAACATTCAAATATCTTTTCTTGAATTATGAATAACACGAATGGATTGAAATATTTAATTAAATTAT
>NW_013745237.1:0-1858 GCF_000517525.1 Limulus polyphemus
TAGAGTTCGCCTACAAAATACTAGAGTTGCCAGGAACAGTCATGATCCCTCTAGAAACTCCAGCGCGCATGCTTTTAGCGTCACATGACTTTCGCTGTCGTAACGATACTAATGAATATTAATGAATGGCAGTGGCTATGAAGCAGCAGTTTTAGTTTGGCGTGATAAGTTGTCTTGATGGGCATCATGTGTTGAAGTTAGTGAAACGCTATACTGCTTCTGCACTCCCCAAGTTAAAATGCAACGTTTTGATATGTAAATCATTTAACAACTTCAAGCATTGGTTAGCTAGCTTTTCTGACGCCAGAATAATCAACAGAACATTTGGTTGTTACGTTACTCGCCGGTTCTCTAACATAAAAACAATTAAGAAAAACCCAGAGTGAACTACATACTAATATTAGACAAATGGGTTTTAATATATTTCTTACCCCGGTGAGACAGCTGTAAATTTACGGATTTATAACGCTTAAATCGGATAGAATCCAGAATTGATAGCCCAATGTGGCTTTATTCTAGAAAATAAACACTTCTAATTCATCTTTTTTTTTTATGGTTTATTAATGAAACCGATGGTTTCTATAACAATAACTTGTAATCCTGTTTCGCGAAGTATTTCCAGAATCTTTGAAATATGTGTCTGTAAATTGATTATCCCAGAATTATAATCTTGAATTTCTTAACAAATTTAAATAGTTGACAAAATTGAAAGTGCTTGTTTTTGATCGCTGGTTTCCGTAGTTTTATCATGATGGTTTCAATTAGATTTATCTCATTCCGTAATCTGAAGTGTTGTTGGTTGTTCGGTACAGTTAAACACGTAAAAAACATATTTAATACGGACGTTTCGGAATTTCCTTAAATTCCATCATCAGCAATAACATCTCAAAAAAAAAGTTAGTTCATAATATTCGAACTACAAAAAACAACATTACCATTGAGCGAGTTTAACTATTCAATCGGGAGTTTTGAAAGAACAGATTTAAACGGTGACAATATAACGGAATTGATGGGGTTTTTAAGTCCTTTTCAATCACCAATAAAAAAACCTTAAATAATTTAGGTATTGAATAATGTGAGAGCTCGTGCCTAAATCATTATTCCACATTATATATCGGACCAAGTATTTACTGATTACATATATGTGTTACAGAGTTCACCTTTGGGTACGGTCAAAGAAAACATTAGGCCTCTACTTCACGGATTCTCCTTTTAATTTTACCATTGGTGAAATTGGAAGAGAAATCTTTACCCTAAATATGTATTGTTACGACAGCGGAAGTCACACGACGCTGGGAGCATGCGCGCTGGAGTTTCTAGAAGGATCGTGACTTATCGGACAACCTCACGAATGTCCCAGCGTTTGCTAGACACCCTCTTATTTAGTATATAAGCCGGAGATAGATTGAAGAGAAATAATTGATAATTGAGTCAAGCGAACAGTAGGCACCGTAAGTAAAGTGTGTGAATCGCTGTGAATTATAGCTTGTGTTTATAAAAGTAGTTAAGTTTAAAGTGATTGTGGAAATTAAGAATATTACAAAGTTTGTAACGAGAAAGAATAAACTAGTTTTAATCAAGAAGGGACTTGTATCGCTGAAGTCACCCGGAAAGAATTTTTACCGGAAATTATCAAACAAGCAGATACGCAACAGTATTATAATGGAATGAACAATAAAACGTGCGTCATACACATGTTTAATAAATAACATTGTTAAGAGAAAGTATTATAGAGAAAGGCTTAAATGTAAGTATAAACACGATATCTTTAAAATAATAATAAATATCAAATAAAAACACTGAGAATCCAGAATTGATTACATTAATGACAACCTTAAAAACTAGAAAAATTAAAAAA
>NW_013745238.1:0-5296 GCF_000517525.1 Limulus polyphemus
AATATATAAAACAATTCTTCAGCTTTACCTGTTGACAGTGAAAACCCAAATATCACTGTTCAAGTGATCAGTATACCTATTTAGAAGTGATGGAAGAAGACAGATTAAGATGTATAGAGAGGCACATTTGAGTATGTGACCCTAATTCAGGAATTCATTCAGTGCCCATAGCTTATAACTATATTACATTTTCAGGAATTAGACATATGATAACACAAAATTTGTTATTCAATATACTATAGGAAACATCAGTATTTCTTTCTCCATATTATATAAAATGTAACTACAAGCTCAACAATTTTAGTACAAAACAAAACATATTTTACTCCATACTATAAAAACCCTAAATACAAGACTCAACATTCCTTACTGTACAAGGTTCAAAAATATTACTATATACAAAAGAAACGATAAGTATAAAACTCAACATTCCTTTAATCAATAAAAAAATCGTAAGTACAAGGCTCAACATTGTGATTACATACAATAGAAACTTAAATTATAAAACTAAACATTCCTTATTGAAAACGAAAAAAAATCGTAGGTACAAGGCTCAACATTGTGATTACATACAATAGAAACTATAAGTATAAAACTAAACATTTTTTATTGAATACGAAAAAAAACGTAAGTATAATGCTCAATAATGTAACTACATACAACAGAAACTATAAGTATAAAACTCAAAATTTCCTATCCAATACAATAGAAACCATATATACGTGACTCAACATACCTCACTCTATAGCATATAGACGTTAAAAACAAGAATGAAATTTTTTTTACTCCATTCTATGGAAAACAAAGTATAGATTTACAGAAACCATAAAAAGAAAAGAAAACATTTCTTACAACATACTATATAAAAAATAAGTACAATACTCTACAACTATAGAAAGAATAAACACATGGTTAAACATTCCTTACTCCAAGCTCTCAAATCAACAAGTACAAGGCGTAACATTCTTTATTCCAAACTGTGGAAACAATAAGAACAAGGCTCAACATTCCTAATTCCAAACAAACGAAACAATGAGTAAAAGGCTCAACATTCCTTAATGCAAACTATAGAAAAAAAATAGAAGATTCAACATTACTTAATCCAAACTATAGAAACAATAAGTACAAGGCTCAACGTTCTTTATTCCAAATTATAGAAAAAATAAGTACAAGGCCCAACATTCCTAATTCCAAACAATAGAAACAATGAGTAAAAAGCTGAACATTCCTTATTGCAAACTATAAAAAAAATACATGGCTCAACATTCAGTATTCCAAACTATAGAAACAATAAGGACATGGCTCAACATTCCTTATTCCGAACTATAGAAACAATAAGTGCAAGGCTCAAAATTCCTTATTTCAAACTCAAGAAACAATAAGTACAAGACTCACCATTCATTATTCCAAACAAAAGGAACAATGAGTACAAGGCTAAACAATCCTTATTCCAAATTATAGAAACAATAAGGACATGGCTCAACATTCCTTATTCTGAACAATAGAAACAATAAGTACAAAGCTCAACATTCATTATTAGAAACTATAGAAAGAAAAAGTATAAAGCTCAAAATTCCTTATTCCAAACTATAGAAACAATAAGTACAATGCTCAACATTCACTATTCCAAACTATAGAAACAATAAGTACAAGAATGTACATTCCTATTTCCAAACTATAGAAAAAAATAAGGACATGGCTCAACATTTCTTGTTCCAAACTATAGAGACAATAAGGACATGGATTAAAAGCCCTTATTCCAAACTACAGAAACAATAAGTACAAGGCTCAACATTCCTTATTCCGAACTATAGAAGCAATAAGAACATGGCTCAACCTTCCTTGTTCCAAACTAGAAAAACAATAAAGACATGGCTCAACATTCCTTATTCCGAACTATACAAACAATAAGTACAAGGCTCAACATTCCTTATTGCAAGCTACAGAAACAAACAGTGCAAGGATCAAAATTCCTTATTCCAAACTATAGAAACAATAAGTACAAGGCTCAACATTCACTTTTCCAAACTATAGAAACACAAAGTACATGGCTCAACATTCCTTATTCCGAACTATAGAGACAATACGTACAAGGCTCAACATTCCTTTTTGCAAATTATAGAAACAATAAGTACAAGGATCAAAATTCCTTATTCCAAACTATTGAAACAATATGTACAAGGTTCAACATTCCATATTCTAAACTATAGAAACAATATGTACATGGTTTAATATTTCCACATTCGAAAGTATTGAAACAACAATAACATGGCTCAACATTCCTTAATTCCAAGCAATAGAAACAATAAGTACAAGACTCAACATTCCTTATTCCAAACTATTGAAACAATAAGTACACGGTTCAACATTCCATATTCTAAACTATAGAAACACTAAGGACATGGCTCAACATTCCTTATTACGAACTATAGAAACAATAACTACAAGGCTCAACATTCACTTTTCCAAACTATAGAAACACAAAGTTCAAGGATCAAAATTCCTTATTCCAAACTAAAGAAACAATAAGAACAAGGCTCAACATTTTTTATTCCAAATTATAGAAAAATAAGTACAAGGCTGAACATTCCTTATTTCAAACTAAAGAAACAATAAGTACAAGGCTAACATTCGTTATTCCAAACTATAGAAAAAATAAGTACAGGGCTCAACATTCTTTATTCCAAACTATAGAAAAATAAGTATAACACCAACATTCCTTATTCAAAACTATAGAAAAATAAGTATAACCCTCAACATTCCTTATTCAAAACTATAGATAAAATAAGCACATGGCTCAACATTCCTTATTCCAAGCTGTAGAAACAATAAGTACAAGGCTCAACATACCTTCTTCAAATCTATAGAAACAATAAGGACATGGCTCAACATTCCTAATTACAAACTATTGAAAAAATAATTTCAAGGCTCAATATTCCTTATTCCAAATGACTTTGGAATAAGGAATGTTGAGTCTTGTACACATTTTTTCAATGGATATGAATAAGGAATATTGGAATTTTACTTATTGTTTCTACGTACGTATTGTTTCTATAGTTTAGAATAAGGAATATTGAACCTTGTACTTATTGTTTCTATACTTTGGAATAAAGAATGTTGAGCCTTGTATTTTTTGTTACTATAGGTTGGAATAAGGAATTTTGAGACTTGTACTTATTGTTTCTATATTTCGGAATAAGGAATGTGAGCCATGTCCTTATTGTTTCTATAGTGTAGATTGGTGAATGTTGAGCCACGTACTTATTGTTTCTATAGTTTGGAATAATGAATGTTGAGCCTTGTAGTTATTGTTTCTATAGTTCGGAATAAGGAATGTTGAGCCTCGTAAATATTGTTTCTATAATTTGTAATAAGGAATGTTGAGCCTTGCACTTATTGTTTCTACAATTTAGAATAAGGAATGTTACGCCTTGTACTTATTGATTTGAAAGCTTGGAATAAGGAATGTTGAGCCATGTGCTTATTTTATCTACAGTTTTGAATAAGGAATGTTGAGGGTTATACTTATTTTTCAAAGTTTTGAATAAGGAATGTTGGTGTTATACTTATTTTTCTATATTTTGGAATAAAGAATGTTGAGCCTTGTACTTATTGTTTCTATACTTTGGAATAAGGTATTTTGAGATTTGTACTTATTGTTTCTATACTTTTGAATAAGGAATGTTGAGTCTTGTGCACATTTTTTCTATAGATTGGAATAAGGAATGTTTGAATTTTACTTTTTGTTTCTACAGTTAGAATAAGGAGTGTTGAGCCTTGAAATTATTTTTTCTATAGTTTGGAATAAGGAATGTTGACACTTCTACTTATTGTTTGTATGGTTTGGAACAAAGAATGTTGAGCCATGTAGACATTATTTTACAGATTGGAATAAGATATTGTGAACCATGTCCTTATTGTTTCTAAAATTTGGAATAAGAAATGTCGAGCCTTGTATATATTTTTTCAATAGTTTGTAATAAGGAATGTTGAGCCATGTCCTTATTGTTTCTATAGTGTATAATAGTGAATGTTGAGCCACGTACTTATTGTTTCTTTAGTTTGAAATAAGGAATTTTGAGCCTGGTACTTATTTTTTTATAGTTTGGAATAAAGAATGTTGAGCCTTGTACTTATTGTTTCTATTGGTTCAACATTTCTTATTCGAAACTATAGAAACAATAAGAACAAGGCTCAACATTCTTTATTCCAAATTATAGAAAAATAAGTACAAGGCTCAACATTGAGCCTTTACTCATTGTTTCTTTTGTTTAGAATCAGGCCTGATACTTTTTGTTTCTATAGTTTGGAATAAGGAATTTTGAGCCATGTTCTTGTTGATTCTATAGTTTGGAATAAGGAATGTTGAGCCATGTCCTTATTTTTCTATTGTTTGGATTAAGTAATGTTGAGCCTTGCACTTATTGTTTCTATAATTTGGAATAATGAATGTTGAGCCTTGTACTTATTGTTTCTATAGTTCGGAATAAGGAATGTTGAGCCTTGTACTTATTGTTTCTATAGTTTGGATTAAGTAATGTTGAATCTTGTATTTTTTTTCTATAGTTTGCAATAAGGAATGTTCTCTAAATTCCTTATTCAAACTCTAGAAACAATAAGGACATGGCTCAACATTCCTTATTCCAGACTATAGAATAAACAAGAACAAGGCTCAAAATTCCTTATTCCCCATAGTTTGGAATAAGGAATGGTGAGCTTTGCACTTATTGTTTCTAGAGTTTGAATAAGGAATTTAGAGCCTGATACTTTTTGTTTCTATAGTTTGAACAATGAGTACAAGTTTCAAAATTCCTTATTCAAAACTTTAGGAAAAAAATACAAGACTTAACAGTCCTTATTCCAAACTATAGAGACAATAAGTTCAAGCCTCAAAATTCACTATTCAAAACTATAGAAACAATAATTACAAGACACAACATTCCTTATTCTAACCTATAGAAGCAATATGAACATGGTTCAACATTCCTTATTCGAAACTATAGGAACAATAAGTACAAGAATGAACATTCTTATTTCCAAACTATAGAAAAAAGAGCCATGTCCTTATTGTTTCTATAATTTGAAACAAGGAATGTTAAGGAATGTTGAGCCATGTCCTTAAATTCCAAACTATAGCAATAATAAGGACATGGCTCAACATTCCTTATTCCAAGCTCTCAAATCAATAAGTACAAGGCGTAACATTCCTTATTCTAAATTGTAGAAACAATAAGTGCAAGGCTCAACATTCCTTATTACAAATTATAGAAACAATATTTACGAGGCTCAACATTCC
>NW_013745239.1:0-2548 GCF_000517525.1 Limulus polyphemus
AATCTTTCACTCACTTTAATTATATAAAAAAATAATGGTCATATCATGCCTCATGATATATTAATTACTTTATGTGACATTAACTGACTAGATAGATCAATAAAATAGGTTTGCAAGAAGTGCAAAGATACTTAGGGAATATATTATAAAATATAGCTATATATACATTAATAATTAAGTTTTATAAAATAATACTTACTTTCTTTTGAAATTTGTAACCAATAGATAGCTTAGAATTCAATTGATTGACTGGCATATGTTTTATACCACGTGATGTTACAGATAATTGACAATTTAGCCGAAGAGAAAAATATTTTTCCCATGAAAACGTAGTGGGAGCTGAAGCTGAATTTCTAACTGCTCGAGTCACGTGATTCAGAGAGTCGAACAATTTCTACAGAAAGACCAGTTTCTCAGCTGTTCACAAGAAATTATTCTGAGTTATTCCCTACATTATTTACTTTAAAAATTATTTTGTGGACAAATAGCATTGATATGAAGTAGTAAGGTTAACATAGAAGAACAGTCGACGGCAAAATAAAAAACGACGACACAGGTTGGTGATATATTTCTTCTTTTCTTATCTATTCTTTATTTATTATTATAAAAGTAACTAAAAAAGTAAAACACAGAAACTTTTAGGCTTGATAAGATTAACTTAGGTAATATAAATAAATATAATGATCCTAGCGAGTGTACCTCGTATAAAAATGTTATTATTATTGTTACGTCTCCGTTTGTTAATTGATTTTTCCGTAACTTCGTTCCGACGAAACTTTAACGACACAAGTCTTTACTTATTAAAACTGGTTTATTCTTTCCGAATATAACTCTGCGATACACTTAATCTCAATACTCGCGCTAAAACAACACTGTAACGAACGAACGTTAACTTCAACAATACCGTGTGAGTGCAGTTCAATTACTCACTATCTATACACACATTACCTCTACTCCCGCGTCACGTTTTTCCCCTCTTATATATATACCAGCCTACCCTACTAGTAAATACTAGAGCATTCGCCAAAGTACATGATAATTCTAGAAACGTTGCGTCACTGTAGTCATGTGACTGCTGACGCAACAGTATCATAAATATTAAGTGTTCTTCAGGACAGATAATTATATGTTATATGAATTAGAGAAGTAAAACCTATAAAGTACTGAATATGGGATATTAATAAGTGTTTTGTCCATAAAGTAACAGGTAATTGTAAAATTAGAGTATGTAAATTATTAGCTGTGTATAATATTTGTCTCGTTCAATGATGGATTTACCTACCAATTAAGATAGTATGCTTGAGTAAACTTATTACATGACATATGCAGGGCCGCAGTAACCGTGGCGCAGTGGCCCTTACTGACGGTCCAGACCGTCAGTTTAACTATCTCTTTTTTCGATAAATCTTCATATTTTATCTATTATTTGTTCTATTCTTAGTCAGTACAGACTAGGTCAAATTGACCGACCTCGTAACCACCATAAAAAATACAAAATAAATCAAAATTGAATTTTTTTCTTTCCAGAATTACTTCAAATTGTAGCAGGAAACATCATTTCTTTACACTAAATACTTTAAAACTTCTTAACCATACATAACTGTTTATAATTATTTATCGTTTTATTGCCTTTTGGGTAGTGATTTTTAAAATTCCCGACATAAGAAGTGTCCAAATATGCGGTAACATGAAGCAAATGTTACACTAACCAAGTTAGATGAAGCTCAGGCTACTCATAAGCTGTTAGTTTTTATTTTTGAAATTGGAACTTTAGGTATAAAAACTATAATAATAAAATACAGTATTATAAATGTGCACTAAATCGTTACTTAAGTCATAAAAAACACAATAGGCTATTGAAAAACAATGTGACTGTCTCATTGAAGTAATGGGATTCTATATTTAATTTGGATCATATATTTTTGTATTTTTTGACATTTTATATGTAAAACACTTAATAATATCGCTAATTCATTTGTTCCGTAGTTTCACTTTTATAATTATTATGTTCAGCTAAACATGAAATTTAATTTCTACAGTAGTAATTATTAAATATAAATATTCCATTACTATTGTAGAAATTAAAATTATAGTCTTACCTTTCTGATGAAAATATCTAGGAATTTCTATTAGTTTTAGTAGAAATCTGTCAACATGTTCATAAAGATTTATTTTTAACATTTATTTTCATAAAGAAATTATTTTCTGTTATACTGAATATTTTAATCATTTCAGCCCGTACTTAGTGAAAAGTCGATGTACCACCAACTGTGAACTTTATCTTGTCAGCTGTCTTGGACATCGAGACTTAGAAATGCTGAATTGGGTCTAAGCCTTAATTCAAAGAACATATCACATGATTTTACACATGAGAGGTCAGCTTCTTTGACTAAATTAGCTATAGGGTCGAAAGAGTCCACACGGTTTGGAGTTTGTATGTGTGACCTTTCTATAGTATACCTGCAATTTTAATCTCAAATAAAAGTAATATGCGTGTGAAAGATTTATTTTTTCCCACCAGAGGTGAAATTGGAAAGAAAATCTGTGA
>NW_013745240.1:0-830 GCF_000517525.1 Limulus polyphemus
CCTAATGTTGACGTGGCATTAAGAATGTACTTGTGATTACCCGCCACGAATTGCGGTGCAGAGTTTTTTCTAAAATGACTAGAGAAAAAAATGAATTGCGTGTTTCCGTAATGTTGTACAATAATTATATTTTTCATGTACCTAATTCATTCTTACTTGTCATGTTGTACAAGTAAATAATTATTATTATTATAATCGTTTAATTTTAATATATCATCATTAAAAATTAGATGCATCATATTATAATTTACTTCGAATAATTAGCTCATATTCAGTAATTAACTTAATATGTATTAATTATATCTAACATCAAATTTACTGGTACCCTATTCAACGGCCTCATAAAAATAAGTGCGTCAGGGTCTCAAACTACCTTAATGCGGGCTTGTACAAAGTATCAGTTATGTTATAATTGTTGTCTCGTTAAGATAATAGTCTTATTTGTAAAGTATTCAAAACTTTTATGACACATGAAAATTAATTATTAAATGAAAACACGATTAGCTATATTAACTGTCTTGTTCATATATCTGTTTTACATGTAAATTATTAAATAACTTTTATTATATATAGTTACCTATGGAAGTGAAAACTACACTGTTGATGGCGTAATTATATGTTGAGATATCATCTGATGATTTACTTGCGATGTCACCAACAAACTCGCTCTCTAGCGCTATTTTATGGAATTATAATGTCAACGCTTCCCTAATCTACTCTGTGGGGCCACTTCATGGAACTATGACGTCATTGCCTTCTCTTCTTACGACAGTCACGCCTGTTATCTAACGGTCTAACTTTAGGTTCTTTTGCATATTACATAACTGTTA
>NW_013745241.1:0-2230 GCF_000517525.1 Limulus polyphemus
AAAAGACATGTAGTTGCGAGCGTAATGGGTCCACTTCGCCCTTTGCACACTAAATTCATCATGTCTTCATAAGGAATAGCACAAATAACGAAAGATGACCATCATATTTTACCTAAATAATCAGAGAATTAATATGCTTCTAAAGCCGTTTCTGGAAGGAACTGATAAACAATAAAAAGGTAAATCATTGAAACCTACACAGATTATGTGATTGTTTCTTTATTGTGATGTTACGAAAACGGGAAAATTTTAACTAAATATTCACAGAGAGTTCATATGCCTTTAAAGACGTTTCTGCAACGGATTAATAAATATTAAATGCGTAAATTGTCATAATTTACATAGATAATGTGAACGTTTCTCTATTATTTTTACAGGAATTTAACAATCGACAATATGGAAAATAACTCAGCGAGTGAAAAAGTATCGACAGTTCGAAAAACGCAATACTTCTGTCTTTTGTGCACATATGAAACTGACAGAAAAAATAATATGAAACGGCACTTTTATCAATGCACAAGCACTGTTCGAAGATTCTAGAATGTTGTGGAGAACATTTCTTAAGTAAAGCTGCTTTGCGTTCCCACACGAAAACCTTACATAAAGAAGGTTATAGTTGCAACCTGTGTACACGAAGCTTTTGCCGAAGAGCTCTACTGAGACGTCATATGAGTGCCCACAACGGGTTAAAGGAATTTTTATGTGAACTTTGTATTTATGCTACCAGTCATAAAAGTAACTTAGAGAGACACCAATTTCGTATCCACGGAATTCCAGAGAAGAAACATCGAAAAAGGAATTCCGTGTCCAAAAAATTAGGAGCATCTTCATCATCGTCTCTGGGTTTGTCTTCTAGAGAAGAGGAAAGCAATCGTTGGAAATTTATCAAAGTATCTAATAATCAATCCATTGTATATACACCCGAATTACCAGAGTCTAGTTCTGAAGAACCATCAATTACAATGGCAGAAGATATTAACAGAAGTGAACCTAAAGGAACAGACATAATTGCTCCAACAAAGGAAAACATTCGATTGTGCTGCTTTCCTTACAGATGTTTGAAATGCAACAGCGTTTTTAAAAAGCAGTCAGACTACATAATTCACGGTGACCAGATGCACCCACCACGAGACGCCTTCGATATGACACTCATTCATGCAGCTTTGAGACATGGTCAGCAGGCTCTAGAGAAACCTTTGAACTTGGTTATTCATCCTCAACGGGAACTATTTTAATATATAAGAGCTGATATTGTTAATAAAATTTAATATGATTTGGTCTAAGTAATTATTTATTACAGCAATATATCTACCTTTCATTTTGAATTTATTTATTTATTTGATTTAACTTGTAATTTAGATTTAGTAGTTGAATTGTACTTTGGATTTAGTAGTTAAGTAATGGCCGATATATAGGGAGTTTATGATATTTGCCAACAAGATTGATACACAGTTTTCCTTTTAACACAAATATGTTTTAATATACACCCAACAATACAATTTACATTAACAGTTATTACAAATAGTAATTACAAACAATGATTTATAAACAAAAATTTCACAAATTTACAAGCAATATAAAGCTATCTTTCTAGTCTAGAACTTCACGATGAGCGAGTTAACGTTGGCACATTTCACTTAACAGGGAGCTGTAGTCTTCATTGTTCATACGCCTGTTACAGATGGTGTTTCCACCGATGACGTTAGATAATGTTTTCGTAGGCGTATGGAGGATTTCTAGAAATTTCAGTTTTACGTAACAATCTAAACTACATTCAAGCGTTTACATACGTAGATATATTGTAGACTCTTATTCTCGGGATCTTCCATAACTTCGGAAAATAGTCGGGAGTTTCGCAATACGTATTTAACACTATAACCTATGTATCTTTCTAAATATAAAGTTACTCTAAACAAGCGTTGATATTAAAATAAATTCGTCACATCATGCCTTAAAAGTTTATGTATCTCACGTAACAATTGTAACATAGAATGTGAAATGTAGGTTTATAAAAGTTGTTTTAAAAACTGTTAATACTTTGAATAGATTTACTGGCATTATGTATCAAACAGCTCTTTGAATTCTGCAATAATCACCTTTGTTTTTACAGTAGTTTAAAATAATGATTTCCACTTTTGTTTTAAACATTTGTCTTAACATTTAATGCTTGTAGATAATTAAAGTTTCTTTGTCTTTTCTTTACACGTTTGGTGTTTAGGGTGTGTACTTT
>NW_013745242.1:0-2848 GCF_000517525.1 Limulus polyphemus
ACGATATCATTTGTTTGAACTTACTGGTTCATAACTGATTGGTTGCGTCCGTATACAACCACGATATCATTTGTTTGAACTTACTGGTTCATAACTGATTGGTTGCGTCCGTATACAACCACGATATCATTTGTTTGAACTTACTGGTTCATAACTGATTGGTTGCGTCCGTATACAACCACGATATCATTTGTTTGAACTTACTGGTTCATAACTGATTGGTTGCGTCCGTATACAACCACGATATCATTTGTTTGAACTTACTGTTAACATCTGGAATTATACTGGCCGATTCGACAATACCAACAGCTTTTGTTGTTACAACAAAACGGGGAATTTATTATGGAACTTGTTACCATTACAATGAATTATATATTGCTGTTATGGTTTTTTCGATGAGTTGATGTTCCTAGATTATTCTGATCTAAGCTGATTCTGATATTAATATCTCTCGGAGGGGGTGGTTAGCGTACCGGACAGCTTTGGGTGGGGGTGAGAAGTATTTCCGAGACTATCAATCCCAGTATTAAACGTAGTCTGTATGGATGTTTGTCCTCCCCAGGAGTTTTAAATTAAGGATAGTACTTTCTGTGTTTCATAAGGGTTTTCAGATACAAAGGGTGGTGTGATATCCTGTCATTTGGGATGGGTCTTTTGATACAAAGAATGGTGTAATATTCTGTCGTTTGGGATGGGTCTTCTGATGGTGGTGTGACATCTTGTCGTTATGGATGGGTCTTCTGTTATAAAGGGTGGTGTGATATCCTGTCATTTGGGATGGGTCTTTTGATACAAAGAATGGTGTAATATTCTGTCGTTTATCCAAATGACAGGATATCACACCACCATTTGCATCAGAAGACCCATCCCTAACGACAGGATATCACACCACCCTTTATATCAGAAGACCCATCCATAACGACAGGATGCCACACCACCATCAGAAGACCCATCCCATATCACACTCACACCACCCTTTGTATCAGAAGACCCCCCATCGTTTCGGATGGATCTTCTGATACAAATGGTGGTGTGATATCCTATCGTTATGGATGGGTCTTCTGATACAAAGGGTGGTGTGATATCCTGTCATTCGGAATGGGTCTTCTGATACAAATGGTGGTGTGATATCCTATCGTTTGGGATGGATCTTCTGATACAAATGGTGGTGTGATATCCTGTCATTCGGGATGGGTCTTCTGATACAAATGGTGGTGTGATATCCTGTCATTAGGGATGGGTCTTCTGATACAAAGGGTAGCGTGAGTGTGATATCCTATCGTTCGGGATGTAATGGATAACACGTCAGCTAGTACCAAGTAATTAAAAATAACTAATTGATAAGTAGACCTAGGTGATTGTATTGGCTATTAACCAGGATAATGACCGATATCTAATCGTCACCACTTTACCATGACAGGTGTTCGTCAGTTTTATTCAGATAACAAATATATATATATATATATCGCTAAGTTTATTCAAATAAATGTAGATAAAATTACATTTAATTTTCTTTTGATCAGCCATTATATAAGTTTACTTATCTGATTTACTCAATGTTTCAAACGAAAATTTACTGGTGGAACTCCGAGAGCGGTTCTTGATAAAAGATATTTCAAATTCGATTTGCACTGACTTCAATTCGTTCCCATATTGTACACGATTAAAGGCTCTAACTCCGCGTAACTTGAACTAATCAGCTCGTTAACTATAGAGTAACTTGAATCAATCAGCCTTAAGCAGCCCACGACAGCTGTAAGGCCTGTTAAACCTTCATCACAAAAAAAAAAGGTTCGATGAAGTTTATGTGTTGAAGGAAACAAAAAGTTAAATATAACAAGTCTAAGACGAACCAGATGAGTAGAAAGCCATGAACATGGCTTTAACTAATTTCATGCTCGATGGTTCTACTTTACCAGATATCATTCATCTTTTTTTTTATCAAGCTTTTCTTTCTTCCAACACCCACGCACACTAGAGGAAAGCTTGAAAGGTGATTAACTAGAACCTGGTCTTTATACATGCTCTAGCATTGTTTATTGTACAACAAACCACGCGAAGTACGTCACAAAAAGCTATGAAAACAGTCTAAGTTGACACTGCCAAAGTACTGACACCACTTTTAATACGGACACAATAACGACATTTGCTTTACTTATTCTAAGTTAGCAAAGCATGGCGTCTATTTGAATTAGACCTAGTGAGTAGTGCTCCCTATAAAAACAAAATACTATATATATATATATGAAAGAAAATACTGCAAACATTGATAGGACCGATATAGCTTTTCAGCAAAGATAAATAAATAAATAAAATAAAAATAGTGTGTGTGGCCGTTTCATGTACGTATTTAAATAAAAGAAAGACTTTTATAAACTTGTTTTACAGAAAATCCAAACTGGACCAAGTAAGGAGGTTCTGTTTTGATGGATAACTATATATTTAGTTATGTAATCATTTTGTTATGTGGGAATCAAAAATGTAACTTACTTCCCACGTGATGCCAGTGTTGCTTGGTTATCAGAAGGAGAACGGGACTGTTTTCTAGAATAATGACGTTATTTACTAATAACCGAAATTTCTGGAAATACAGAACCAGTAGAGTTTGTTTGTTTTAGCGACAAGTTTCACAATAGGCTATCTGACCTCTGTCCACCACAGGGAATCGAATCTCGAATTTGTAAGTTCTTAAACTTATTTCTAACTTACTTGGGGATGAACGACTCAGTAGAGTCTAAGTGTAATTTCCTGCACAGTGACTTTGGTTTCGCACAGCTCGGCAGCTGATGAGAAAGGTCATCTGATGGCAAAAAGTTGAACTATTGCTAGCAAAAAAAAAAAAAAAAAT
>NW_013745243.1:0-1853 GCF_000517525.1 Limulus polyphemus
GCACACATAGTGTCTACGTGACGGGAAACCTGGATGACCAAAAGTGCAACTTTGTTATAGATTCTGCATCTCAGCAAACCCTTGTGTCTCTGAGGAGATGCACAAATATATAGGTAATAACATAGGAGTACCAGAAGCCATACAGAAGCTCTGTGGTGTGACAGGACATTATGCAAGGTTGTGGGGACCAGTATGGGTAACTATTGAACTTATGGGCATAAAGGACAGACACAAAGTATACTTGGCTGACATTGAAGACTCATGCATATTAGGGTTGGACTACTTACTACCGAGGAAGTGTGTAGTTACCTTTGATAAAATGACGTTTGGGAACAACAAATGCCAAATTTCGGAGAGTGTTGCTGCATCTGTTGATTTGCGTGTCACAGCACTTAAGTCAACTACAATACCCCCTATGTCAGAGAATATATTTTGGGATAGATTAAAAGAACATCCCTAAGGAAACTCGATGCTTGTGGAAGACCCATCCAGGCCAGCAGACGTGAAGATTGGAAGGTCACTTGTGGCAGGTCATCAAGTTATACCCATAACAGTGACTAATTTCTCTAAATGTGAGCAGCCACTTAAGGAAGAGGCATTGTTGGGTATGTGCCAGGAGGTAGAGCGAGTCAATGTCAAGGCAAGAAATACAACCATAAAGAAAGGACACCCTCTTCCAGAACAGTTAACTGACCTCTATAAGAAGAGCATAGTCCATTTGTCATCGTCACAGGCTCTTCAGGATAGAGAACTTTTGGCGAATTATGCAGACGTCTTTTCAAAAGGAAACCAGGACGTTGACTGCACAGACCTTGTACAGCACAGAATAAACACAGGCAATCACTGTACAATAAAGATCCCTCCGAGGAGAATAGCTCCAGCAAAGCAACAAAATATGGAAAAGGTCATGGATGGCCTAATTAAGGAAGGGATAGTTGAGAAATCATATAGTCCCTGGTCAGCTCCCATTGTGTTAGTCCAGAAGAAGGATGGGACCCAGTGTTGCTGTGTGGACTTCAGGGCTCTTAACAGTATAACCTAAAGGGTTATACCCACTGCCAAGAAATGATGATACTCTTGATGCCCTAAGTGGAGCCAGCTGCTTTTCAACTCTGGACTTAAAATCGGGTTTCCATCAAGTGAAAATGGCTGAAGCAGATAAACCTGAGACTGCATTTAGATATGGCCAAGGTCTCTTGCAATATTGTGTGATGCCATTCGGGCTTAGCAATACTCCAGCAGCATTTGAGAGGCTGATGGAAAGAGTACTGGAAGGCCTACAATGGAGGATAGCCCTAGTGTACCTGGATGATTTCATTGTGTTTGCAACAAGGTTTGATGAGCAAATGTCCTGGCTAGAGGAAGTATTCAAGTGTTTGAAAGCAGCAAACCTCAAACTTCATCCCAAGCAATGAGACTTGTTCCAGAAAGAGGTGCTTTACTTAGGTCACATTGTAAGTGAGCATGATGTACGAACTGATCCTGACAAGGTGAAAGCAGTGCATGATTGGCCAACACCGGACAGTGTGGTAGAGTTCAGAAGTTTCTTGGGACTCTGTACCTATTAGCGGAAGTTGTGAAGGACTTTACAATTATATCTGCTCCACTACATGATTTGACTAAAAAAAGGCCAGAAGTGTGAATGGACAGTTTCTTGCCAGCATGCTTTCAAGACATTGAAAGAAAAATTGGCCTCAGCTCCACGTTTAAAGCTTCCAAATCCCTCACTGCCATACATACTGGATTGTGATGCTAGTAATGTCAGAATTGGAGGAGTGTTGTCTCAGAAAGTGGGTGAAAACGAACAAGTGGTGGCCTACTTCAGTAGGGCCCTGAGTAGACCAGAGAGGAAC
>NW_013745244.1:0-1370 GCF_000517525.1 Limulus polyphemus
GTAATAAGTACATAAGTTGTTATGAGAACAACTATGTAATAAATACACCGGGTGTTAAGGACAACTATGTTGAAATATAGAGGTAGTTATGTACAACTATGTAATAAATATACAAGATGTTACGGACAACTATGTAGAAATATAGAGGATGTTATGTACAACTATGTAATAAATACACAGGTTGTTATGGACAACTATGTAGAAATATAGAGGGTACCCTTGATAATAATGTAATAGATACACGTGGTGTTATGAACAACTGTGTAATAAATTCATAAGGTGTTATAAGAACAACTATGTAATAAATACACAGTATGTTATGGACAACTATGTGGAAATATAGATGGTACTTTTGATAATAATATAATAGATACACGTGGTGTTATGAACATCTGTGAAACAAATACATAAGGTGTTATAAGAACAACTATGTAATAAATACACCGTGTGTTATGGACAACTATGCAGAAATATAGAGGGTGTTATGGACGACTATTTAATAAATATACAGGATGTTATGGACAACTATGTAGAAATATAGAGGGTGTTATGGACGACAATGTAGAAATATAGAGGGTGTTATGGAAAACTATGTAATAAATACACAGTATTTTATGGACAACTATGTAGAAATATGGAGGGTGTTATGAATGACTATGTAATAAATATACAGAATGTTATAGACAACTATGTAGAAATAAAGAGGGTGTTATGGACAACTATGTAGAAATATAGAGGGTGTTATGGACAACTGTGTAATAAATATACAGGATGTTATGAACAACTATATAGAAATATAGAGGGTGTTAAGGAAAACTATGTAATAATTACACAGGGTGTTATGGACAACTATGTAGAAATATTGAGGGTATTATGGATGACAATGTAGAAATATAGATGGGTGTGATGGACGACTATGTAATAAATATACAGGATTTTATGGACAACTATGTAGAAATATAGAAGGTGTTATGGAGGACTATGTAGAAATATAGAGGTTGTTATGGAAAACTATGTAATAAATACACAGTATTTTATGGACAACTATGTAGAAATATGGAGGGTGTTATGAATGACTATGTAATAAATATACAGGATGTTATGGACAACTATGTAGAAATATAGAGGTTGTTATGGACAACTATGTAATAAATACACAGGGTGTTATGGACAACTGTGTAATAAATACATAAGGTGTTATAAGAAAAACTATGTAATAAATACACCGGGTTTCATGGACAAGTATGTAGAAATATAGAGGGTGTTATGGACGACTATATAGTAAGTAAACAGGATGTTATGGACAACTATGTAATAACTTCACAGAATGTTATGGACAACTATGTAGAAATATAGAGGGTGTTATGGAC
>NW_013745245.1:0-483 GCF_000517525.1 Limulus polyphemus
CCTTTGATAATAATGTAATAGATACACGTATTGTTATGAACAGCTGTGTAATAAATACATAAGTTGTTATGAGAACAACTATGTAATAAATACACCGGGTGTTAAGGACAACTATGTAATAAATATACAAGATGTTACGGACAACTATGTAGAAATATAGAGGATGTTATGTACAACTATGTAATAAATACACAGGTTGTTATGGACAACTATGTAGAAATATAGAGGGTACCCTTGATAATAATGTAATAGATAAACGTGGTGTTATGAACAACTGTGTAATAAATTCATAAGGTGTTATAAGAACAACTATGTAATAAATACACAGTATGTTATGGACAACTATGTGGAAATATAGATGGTACTTTTGATAATGATATAATAGATACACGTGGTGTTATGAACATCTGTGAAACAAATACATAAGGTGTTATAAGAACAACTATGTAATAAATACACCGGGTGTTATGGACAACGATGCAG
>NW_013745246.1:0-1664 GCF_000517525.1 Limulus polyphemus
CTGCCAAATACGTGAGCCTCAGAACAATTCCTCGTTGCGCAAATATCTCGCAAAATCGCTTTTACCTTCCAGAAATATAGCAACTTCTTCGAGGAGTTCTGTAAGTCTTGCTAGTACTTTACCCCTCGAGAGCCAACGTACTTCTGTGTGCAGAAGAAGTGATTTATGATTGCTTCCCATTTCTTCGCACAACTTCTCAAATAAGCGCGATTGCAATGGCTTTGACTTTATTAAGTTCACTATTTTAATGGAAGTGTTCAAAACATTTTTAAAATCATCAGATATACATTTTGATACTAATGCTGCTCTGTGAAGGTTGCAGTGAGTCCATGATGCGTTTGGATTAAGTTCAAGTATTCTGGTCACCAGACCACTGTTTTTACACACATAGCCCGTACTCCGTCCGTACATATTCCGACACATTTATTCCGATCAAGATCTTTTATTTTGACATAAGTATCAACAGTCTTAAAAATATCATCGCTGGTACTTCGACTGACTGGTTCACAGCACAACATATCTTCATGAGGTTCGGAGTTCCATATATAACACACAAAAACAAGTAGCTGGCACAGACCTTGTACGTCAGTAGATTCAAGTAGTTAAAAGGAGAAAATTGTACTTTCACAAACTCTTTGAATTAGCTGATTTTCTATCCATCAAGACATTTCATCGATCCTACATTCTACGCGTGACCGTGTTATTAGCAATAGGAATTGTTTCAATTTCTTGTTCACTCTTATCACCAAAGAAAACTTTAACTGTATCTTTTATAGCTGGAAGAACTAAAAGTCTCTCCAATTGTATGTGGCTTACCAGCTTTCGTGATTCTCAAACTGATCAGGTAGGACACGTACAAAGATTTTTCATTAACTTTGGTGTAACGTTGCATAACGCTCTGTCCTGTCTTCAACTTGCTTAGCATCCTTTCAAAAAATTCGAGAGGTTTGTCTTTCAACTCGAGATGCTTCGTCTCAATATGGCGACGCAATTTATTTGGGCGCATGCTCTCGTTTGCAAGTTGATCACAACAAATAATACATCGCCCTTCTGTAATGGATAAATGGTTAAAGAAGTCAGTTGAAGTTGATGACAATGAGTCTTCAGTGAATCAAACGAAGAAAAGTCAGGTCAATCAAAACGAAGAAAAGTGGTGAGAAAGTATGATTCCAAGTACTTAGAAATGGGATTTACATGGAATGGAGATGAAGAAGATCCACGACCACTGAGTAAATTCGAAAAAAAAATCGGATTCAAAATCTGAAGTAAAACAGACAGTTTCGACTTGCCACTCGATTTGACACAATTAAAACACTGGTTGGCGTAGGATCACGTGCATGCCAAAACGCTTCACACTGTCTATTCCAGTCAGTTCATTGGCTGACACGACGCACGCGCGACTGCCTCGTGAAGCCTCAAAGCAGTTATCGTCTCGCTCAGCGTTGTACTGGTTTTATCCGTTGATTGCAGAATCTGAACAATGGATTGTAGATTTCTATCATTTGAATGCAGATATCTAACTTTTGATTGCAGAATTTTAACTTTTGATTATCGATATCTATAGTTTTTTATTTCTAGATATCCTTTGTAAGTAGATATCTAACCTTTGGTTACAGAATTTTAACTTTTGATTGAAATACATAAGCATAGGAGCCGGGGGCACA
>NW_013745247.1:0-1854 GCF_000517525.1 Limulus polyphemus
GTGGGTAACTATTGAACTCATGGGCATAAAGGACAGGCAGAAAGTATACTTGGCTGACATTGAAGACCCATGCATATTAGGTTTGGTCTACTTACTACAGAGGAAGTGTGTAGTTAACTTCAATAAAATGACATTTGGGAATAACAAAGGCCAAATTCCAGTAAATGTTGCTGCATCTGTTGATATGCATGTCACAGCACTTAAATCAACTACAATACTCCCTATATTAGAGAAGATAATTTGGGGTAGAATAAAAAAAACATCCCCAAGGAAGCCCAATGCTTGTGGAAGGCCCATCCAGGCCAGCAGAGCTAGTCAACGTTAAGGCAAGAAAGGACGAACTCTCCCAGAACATTTAACTGACCTCTATAAGAGCATAATCCATTTGTCATCATCACAGGCTCTTCAGGTGAGGGAACTTTTGGCGAATTATGCAGACTTCTTTTCAAAAGGATACCATGACCTTGGCTGCACAGACCTTGTGGAGCACAGAATAAACACAGGCAAGCACTGTTCAATAAAAATCCCTCCGAGGAGAATAGCTCTGGCCAAGCGAAAAGAGATGGAGAAGGTCATGGATGGTCTAATTAAGGAAGGGATAGTCGAGAAATCAGATAGTTCCAGTCAGCTCTTGTCGTGTTAGTCCAGAAGACCTTGTGGAGCACAGAATAAACACAGGCAAGCACTGTTCAATAAAAATCCCTCCGAGGAGAATAGCTCTGGCCAAGCGAAAAGAGATGGAGAAGGTCATGGATGGTCTAATTAAGGAAGGGATAGTCGAGAAATCAGATAGTTCCAGTCAGCTCTTGTCGTGTTAGTCCAGAAGAAGGATGGGACCAAACATTGCTGTGTGGACTTCAGGGCTCTTAACAGTATAAACAAAAAAGACTTATACCCACTGCCAAGAATTGATGATACTGTTCATGCCCTAAGGGGATCCAGGTGGTTTTCAACTCTGGACTTAAAGTCGGGTTACCATCAAGTGAAAATGGCTGAAGCAGATGAACCTAAGACTGCATTTAGTTATGGCCAAAGTCTCTGGCAATACCGTGTGATGTCATTCGGGCTTAGCAATCCTCCAGCAACATTTGAGAGGCTGATGGAAAGAGTACTGGAAGGCCTATAATGGAGGATAGCCCTAGTGTACCTGGATGATGTCATTGTGTTGCAGCAACAATTGATGAGGAAGTATCCTGGCTAGAGAAAGTATTCAAGCATTTGAAAGCAGCAAACCTCAAACTCCATCCCAATAAATGCCACTTGTTCCAGAAAGAGGTGCTTTTCTTGGGTTACATTGTACGTGTGAATTGGGTACCAACTGATCCTGACAAGGTGAAATCAGTATGTGATTGACCAACACCAGACAATGTTGGAGAGTTAAGAAGTTTCTTGGGACTCTGTAGCTATTACCATGTGAAGAACTTTGCAACTATAGCTGCTCCACTACATGATTTGATAAAAAAAAAGGCCAGGAGTTTGAATGGACAGTTTCTTGCCAGCATGTTTTCAAGACATTGAAAGAAAAATTGGCACCAGCTCCACTTTTAAAGCTTCCAAATCCCTCATTGCCATACATACTGGATTGCGATGCCAGTAATGTCAGAATTGGGGGAGTGTTGTCTCAGAAATTGGGCGAAAACGAACATGTGGTGGCCTACTTCAGTAGGGTCCTGAGTAGACCAGAGAGGAACTACTGTATAACATGGAGGGAACTCCTTGCTATAGTAAAGTGTGTAACATATTTCCATCCTTACCTATTTGGTGCCAGATTTACCATCAGGACAGACCATGCTGGGTTACACTGGTTAAGATCATTAAAGAACCCAGAGGGACAACTGCCACATTGGATCGGAA
>NW_013745248.1:0-959 GCF_000517525.1 Limulus polyphemus
ATAACGCCTCCACGGCTGTAAGGGCGAGCATGTTTGGTGTGACGAGGATTCGATCCCGCGACCCTCAGATTTCGAGTCGAGTGCTCTAACCACCTGGCAATGTCTGGCCCCAGAAAACAGTTGAGAGGTAGTCTTAAAAAAAAAGGAAACAGGGGAACTGATTACATAAATATGAATAATAAAATAGTAAATAAGGAACCTGGTAAAAAAAAAACATATTCTGAATCATGTTTTCTCAAACTAAGATTTGACTAACATTCACTCTGAAAAATTTAATGAAATGTTATAACAATGAAAGAATTAGCATTTTTAGACCTTGTATGCTATAATGTTTAATAAATTTTATTCCATAGGTATTCTATCAATGCGCGATTATAGGGATCTGTAAAATCCTTATATAGTTTACACACATTTTACATGAACACTAAATAGTTTTTAAAGTTTATACCTAAACGAAAGTTTACAGGGCGATATATAACAAATATTTAGGAAAATCTGAACTAAAATTATAATGTCACATCGGATATTAAAGTTTTATAACTAAATAGTTAATCTTGGTTTTCTACTGTCACCGACAAAGATAAACTAAAATACATTTAGAAACCTGATTTTATATTTTCAACTGTCATTTAATTTCATTATTTACTAATCTTTGTCAGTATGCTTGTGTATGTGTGGCGTGTGCGTATACATGTATATCGATGCACGTGCCCCACGTTTGAAATTGCTGGGACACAAGAATAGAGCTAACAATTAAAGAAAAAACTTTTCAAAAAGAAAGTAAATTCATGGATGGTATTTGCATCATCTCTATATAATAGCACAGACAAGAATTAACATATATCATTTGAACATGTACATATAATGACAAAGCTGTGACTCGTCTTATGCACCAGATAATCATTAAAAGAATTTGTTTTTTCTTACTTTACATATAACCTATTAGACAGCAATGCTCG
>NW_013745249.1:0-1152 GCF_000517525.1 Limulus polyphemus
AATAACTTACAGAGAGCAAAAAAACAGAGAAGCAACATGATGTACGACTTCAGTCTCGAAGAACAAGACAAGCTCAAACACGATCTAATTTCAAATAAAGCTTTGTTTGATTAAATGCTTTTTTATTTCTCGCATCACAGTTTTTGTCTACTTACTGAATAATTTGCTGAAAAAAATACTGGTCTATACATTTCAAATCAAAAATTTTACCGTGCAACGCCGGGTAACTCATCTAGTATCAAATAAAATATTTCAGCTTTAATATTTTTAAAGGGAGTGATAAAGAAGACAAATCACCCAATGTTTATCACTCGAAAATTCGTCCCATTGTAATGTGGGTAATATTAAACTGGAATTATAATTTGCAGGATTTGATAAATTTCTTTACTCGTCATTAACAACCTGAAATATTTTAGATATTTCAATAACAAGGAACTATACCGTCACAATTAATTATTGAATAGAGTAATGAATTAATTGTGAAGTTTTTTCCTCGTCACTAAAATATGTAGTTCCAGTGAAGAAAGAATCCACGAAACACTTAGATGCCTAATCCCAAGCAGTAATGATAAGCGGTGTATTCGGCGATAATAATTTAATGTGGATGAAGTATCAAATTGATTGCTGTTAATTCTGTGTTTCTTAAAAGCAGAACTACACAATGGACTATCTGTAATCTCTCCATTTTGAGGAATCGAACCCAGGGTTTCAAGATTCTAAGTCCGTAAACCTACTGTTGACTGACCAGGGTACATTGCGAATCTTATAATAGATTAGTTCTCTACGTTATTCATTATTTCATTCTCTGCTTCACCGAAATTATAATATAATAGTAATCATTCTTCGCCGGCTTATAAAAGGTGTACACATCATAACAACATTTTTGTATCAAATGACTTATATAAACAGTGTTCCGGCCACTGCTACATTTGTTTTAACCCAACCGGTCTGAAGAGTTAAACATGGGTAATATAATGTGGTTGGAATACATTTATTATACACTCTTCTATTTCTTCAAAGTTTCTAAGGGACTAGATTAAGAATGTAGCATATAAAATGTAATAGGCCTAATACTAATGTCTTATGACAACTATATTTAGTTACAAATGAACTGTCCCCAGTTACAACGGTAGAAACCGGGTTTCGATACCT
>NW_013745250.1:0-2708 GCF_000517525.1 Limulus polyphemus
TTATCGTTTTATCTAACTATACATTGTTGGATTAATATAAACACTTGCTTATCGTTTTATCTAACAATACATTGTTGGATTAATATAAACACTTGCTTATCGTTTTATCTAACAATATATTGTTGGTATTTAATATAAACACTTGCTTATCCTTTTATCTAACAAGGTTGACCGTAATCTATACTATTATTCTGCTTGTTTGTATGCACGACCGTTACGCTTTCTGACCGAGAACCTGCTGTATAAGCAAGCGTAGTTAGAATGTTTCCCCAAGAAAAACCGCGCTTGCTCATTAATCACTCGACGACAAACAGTCTGCCTGCAGCAGAGAGCTGCAGAGCTCAATGATCAATTCGCTACAAGTTCTGTATGAAACAAAAATTAACAACAAAAGGGGAATGTAAATATACTTTACTAACCATTTTGTACAACAGAATATTAAAAACTTATCAAAGATTTAAAAAAGGTTTGACGTTAGGTTGTTTATTTATCGATAGTATTAAGTACAGTAAAGTTTAGTCATAACTAAACTAAAGTAAAAAAAAAAACGCACACAGGTTACAGTATTAATTTATCTCTTTATCGAACTTAAGCCTAACATAAGTTAAGGTTTTATAAAGTACGGCCTATATACAAGTGGATTTACACGTTTCGTTGTCTACGATTACAATTCGTTTGTATTGTGCTAGAAATATTATATTTAAAGAAGTACTGTTACGATAAAGATACTAATTTGGCCGGAAATGTTTTGCAGGTCTCTGCTAGTGTAAGCAATTGTTTGTCCCTGTATTACAATATTGTTCGTAAACCTTTGTTCATACTGTATTACAGTATTGTTAGTAAACCTTTACTCATACCGTATTGTTAGTAAACCTTTGTTCATACTGTATTGTCAGTAAAATTTCGTTCATACTGTATTGTTAGTAAACCTTTGTTCATACTGTATTATAGTATTGTTAGTAAACCTTTGTTCGTATTTTATTGTTACTAAACCTTCGTTCATATTGTATTGTTAGTAAACCTTCGTTCATACTATATTATTAGTAAACCTTTGTTCGTACGGTATTACTGTAATGTTAGTAAACCTTTGTTCATACTGTATTGTTAGTAAACCTTTGTTAATACTGTATTACTGTATTTTTAGTAAACCTTTCTTCATACTGTATTATTGTATTGTTCGTAAACCTTTGTTCATACTGTATTATTGTATTGTTAGTAAACCTTTGTTCATACTGTATTACTGTATTTTTAGTAAACCTTTCTTCATACTGTATTATTGTATTGTTCGTAAACCTTTGTTCATATTGCACTGTTAGAAAACCTTTGTTCATACTGTATTGTTAGTAAACCTTTGTTCATACTGTATTGTTAGTAAACCTTTGTTCATACTGTATTGTTAGTAAACCTTTGTTCATACTGTATCGTTAGAAAACATTTGTTCATACTGTATTACAGTATTGTTAGTAAACCTTTGTTCATACTGTACTGTTAGAAAACATTTGTTCATACTGTATTGTTAGTAAACCTTTGTTCATACTGTATTGTTATTAAACTTTGTTCATACTGTATTGTTAGTAAACCTTTGTTCATACTGTATCGTTAGTACATCTTTGTTCATACTGTATTGTTAGTAAACCTTTATTCATACCGTACTGTTAGTAAACCTTTGTTCATACTGTATTGTTAGTAAACCTTTGTTCATACCGTATTGTTAGTAAACCTTTTGTCATACTGTATTACACTATTGTTGTAAATCTTTGTTCATACTGTACTGTTAGAAAACCTTTGTTCGTACTGTATTGTTAGTAAACCTTTGTTCATACTGTACAGTTAGTAAACCTTTGTTCATACTATTGTTAGTAAACCTTTGTTCATACTGTATTATTGTATTGTTAGTAAACCTTTATTCATACTTTGTTGTTAGTAAACCTTTGTTCATACTGTATTGTTTGAAAACCTTTGTTCATACTGTATTGTTAGTAAACCTTTGTTCATACTGTATTGTTAGTAAACCTTTGTTCATACAGTATTGTTAGTAAACCTTTGTTCATACTGTATTATTGTATTGTTAGTAAACCTTTATTCATACTTTGTTGTTAGTAAACCTTTGTTCATACTGCATTGTTAGAAAACCTTTGTTCATACTGTATTATTGTATTGTTAGTAAACCTTTATTCATACTTTGTTGTTAGTAAACCTTTGTTCATACTTTGTTGTTAGTAAACCTTTGTCCATACTGTATTGTTAGAAAACCTTTGTTCATACTGTATTATTGTATTGTTAGTAAACCTTTATTCATACTTTGTTGTTAGTAAACCTTTGTTCATACTGTATTGTTATAAAACCTTTGTTCATACTGTATTATTGTATTGTTAGTAAACCTTTATTCATACTTTGTTGTTAGTAAACCTTTATTCATACTGTATTGTTAGTAAACCTTTGTTCATACTGTATTGTTAGTAAACCTTTGTTCATACTGTATTACAGTATTGTTGCAAACCTTTGTTCATACTGTATTATTAGTAAACCTTTGTTCGTACTGTATTGTTAGTAAACCTTTGTTCATACTGTATTGTTAGTAAACCTTTGTTCATACTGTATTATTGTATTGTTAGTAAACCTTTATTCATACTTCGTTGTTAGTAAACCTTTGTTCATACTGTATTGTTAGTAAACCTTTGTTCATACTGTATTGTTGTATTGTTAGT
>NW_013745251.1:0-2239 GCF_000517525.1 Limulus polyphemus
CATTATTTTTTTATTTTTTTTACGGTTGAATTTCATAAAGAGATCGGCTTCAGTGACATTTAAGCTTATAATAATCGTTTGTTCAATGTGGTTGACGTTATTTATGCGTAAGCCTACTTAGAATTTCTTATTTATTGTATAGTAAGTGTTTATATTTAGGGTTAAAAATGGAAGTAAAGGAAGAAACCTGAAGATAGGCCGATCATACAGATACAAAAATCTATAGTATTGTAAGTTAAACTTACAGTTTAAAAGAGCACATACTGTGTAATGCCCTAAATCAGTTCTGTTTCCTGTTACGATCTTTCTCACCTTTTACTCGATGCACTGGAATGTGCTACAACAAGGAGACAGTATAACACAACAAATATAACAATGTCACACAAAATGAGTAAATATTTATTTTATCCTGGTTGGCACTCTGTGAAGTTGAATTTTGCGACTCTATTCTTTTTTGTTAAATTATTTAAAAGGTTGATACCGGGAGATCCTGGTCGTGTGTCGGGAAACAGGACTCCATACTGGGAAACTCCTACCTAGATCGGGAAAGTTGGCAGCCTGAATTTTAATACTACAAATAAATGACCTTATAACACTAAATTTTTGTTTTTCTTTAATTAGACAACGTTTCGCTTTACAGCTTCATCAGGAGTGTCAGTTACGGTTTGTGCTATACTTTTAATGGAACGAAGCTGGGAAGCAAAACGTTGAGGGTCCAATTAAAAGAAAAAACAATTTGGTGTTATTATGTCGTTTATTTCTAGTATTAAGATGATTTTTACGTTAGGACTAGAAGTATATACTACTAGCAGTATAGACCAATTGTTTGTCTAACATATAAATTAATATTAGTAATGATTAAAAATTCCCTACTTTTTTCAGCTGTAGTAAGCTTATACAGAATTTTTATAATTTCAGTGGTTTGTTTCAAGATTTGATCTTCTTATTTTTGTGTTAAATTATTATACATTTTGTTACGTATTACAATTTCAAATAGCCCGAAGCCGAATAAACTGATAATTTAAATTTAGTTAAATTGTACTTTGGATTTAATATTTAAATATAGGCCGATATATTAGTCAGTTTACGATATTTGCCAACAAGATTGATACACACCGTTTTTCTTTTTAATACAGATACGTTTTAATATATACACAACAGTACACTTTACAATAACAATTATTACAAATAGTTACTGCAACCAATAATTTATAAACAAAATTTTCACAAACTTACAAATAATATAAAGTTTTCTTTCTAGTCTGGAACTTCCTTAATATCTTATCGAGGATTTATGATGAGCGAGTTGATATAAGTATGATTCGCCGGGAAGCTAGCTAGCTTTGTCTCCTTGGCCACACACGCGGTTTTCCACCGTTGAAATTGGTAATGTTTTCGTAAAAAAATACTAATGTCCGATGAGAATTCACTGAAGTTAAACGATTTTTAATGTTCGAAATTTATAAATATTCCTGGTCGAATATCTTAAAATTTCCGATTGATAAACTTTCTAAAAATCACAGTTGTAGCGTTCGGAGTTTATAGTATGCTGATTATAGCGAACCAATAATAGACACTCTCTGGCGCGTGGCGTTAGTTATATTGAAAGCGTGGGAACGTTTTCTAGAAACTTCAATCTTACGTAACAATACTGGTTAAGGCGTTTACATACACACATATATTGTTGATTCTTACTCACGAGAATCTTCTACAACTTTGGAGAATAGGCGGGAGTTGCGCACAACATATCTAACACTACAAGCTCAACACTACTAAATATAAACTTAATCTAGACAACGTCGATATTAAAATAAATATATAAAAACTTCGTTACAATTTAAAAATCAATATTTATTGTTTTTCGCTAATCTAACTTGAAATGTATTGGCTACCATTTTTCTAATTCACAATGTTGTAGGCAAATATTACTTAACTCATTCTCCCATTGTCACTTTACTTTATGGCGGACTGACAACGCTAGAAACCGGGTTTTAGTACTTGTGGTGGACAGAACACAAATAGCCCATTGTGGATCTTCATTTTATCTATAAATTTAGTTTATTTTACTTTTCAACTAAACATACCAGATTCCTTAGCCTGTAAATACAAGCCCAGCAAGCAGGTATTGAAAGATGCCAAAAGTGCAACACACGAATCAGGATATGTGTATTTTTCAATTCTTACAATAAAAGTGTATAACAATATAAGCAGATGACTGTGATTCTCTTTAGTATATAAG
>NW_013745252.1:0-2530 GCF_000517525.1 Limulus polyphemus
TGTACTGGGTAGGATTAGAGATGGATTGTTACTCCATTGCTATGGTATTTAACCAGTGTATAAACACACCTGGACTAGGTAGGATTGTTACCCCATTGCTATGGTATTTAACCAGTGTATAAACACACCTGGACTAGGTAGGATTAGAGGTGGATTGTTACCCCATTCCTATGGTATTTAACCAGTGTATAAACACACCTGGACTAGGTAGGATTGTTACCCCATTGCTATGGTATTTAACCAGTGTATAAACACACCTGGACTAGGTAGGATTAGAGGTGGATTGCTCACCCCTCGTAGCGATTTATATGAAATATGGAAGAAGCATTCATCTAAGTACAATTAAACGTGAGCTAAGGGCTTACTGTAATGATTTTTAATCAGGAAGAGTATGGTTAGGTACGATTAGAAATGAACTGTGGGTCGACTGTATTGATTTTTGACCATTTCTTCATGAACAGCACAAAGTGTTTTATATATGACTTTAAAGGATGGTCTGTTGGTTGGTTTCTTGTTCCAACATCTCTTCATCAGATTGTAGATAGAAAGTGGAGTATTTTCAGGACACGAAAGTACGTTGCCTTCTTGAATGAACTTGACCACTTCCTCGTGAGTCATTCCATAGTATGGTTGAAGAGCGAAAGAAAAAATTTCCCAAACCATGATCCCGAAAGCCCAGATATCAGACTCCACAGTAAATTTGTTGTAGAGAATGGACTCCAACGGCATCCAACGGATAGGGATGGCGTCGTGCTCGCTGCCTTTATAATAGTTAGCAGTATAGATTTTTTGAGAAAGACCAAAGTCTGAGATTTTCACAACCATGTCGTCATTAATCAGACAGTTTCTGGTAGCAAGGTCACGGTGGACAAATTTCCTCTCTGAAAGATAACTCATACCTGCTGCTACCTGCCTGGCTATGTTCACCAGATCCCAGTGGTTTAAGCGAACATCGTTGAAAATGTTGTTCTTTGCCGCTCGAACGATGTAGTTACTGGGGGAGCAAGATCGGAGGAACCCGTTCAGGTCACCTCTCCCCATATACTCAAACAAAAAACACATTGGTTTACCAACAGCACATACTCCCAGGAGCTTCACGATGTTGGGATGATCAAATTCGGCTAGGAGACAAGCTTCCCTCTCAAAATCACTCTGGAGGTCTTCGCTAGCCTCTTCTTTCAGCATCTTGACTGCTACCATGGTGAACTCGTCATCCTTGACCACTCCTGGGACCTTGGCCTGAAATACCCTCCCAAAAGCACCCTGTCCAATATCCCGGATATACAAGATGTCATTCCGAGGGAATTCTAGGCCCTCTAGTTTTGGATTTAGTTTTGCTCCAGTTTTGTGGTAAGAAATGTTTGAAGGAAGTTTATCCAGATCTATATCCACGTCTACCGTTGGAGTGGCATTGTAGCCGCGACGATATTTCCGAATTCTCCGGAAGGCCAAAACCAGCACCATCACCAACACAACTGCTGTCAGACAGAGAGCCGTAATGACAAGGATAAAAGTAGGACTAAAAACTGGATGTTTGGGTACTTCAAAGTTATCCTGCAGATCTGCTTCTAGAGAGCTTCCCAAACTATTGTTGGCTAGAAAATACAAATTATATTATGATTTTTTTTTATAAGAAGACAAACCCCTGAAACTAAAAAAGGGTTACTAAAAATAAATGAAATAAGAAATAATGATTTTAATGAAATACCCCAAATGAACTAATATTATATTAGATAAAATGTAATATACATCAAATATTAAGATACAAGTTCTATCTGTGCTTAAACTTCTAAAAATAAAACAGAAATCACAAACTCTAGTGCTAATATAATGATCAATCATCTAAAAATAATAACAGGTACTTCTTTTTAAGCTTATCTGTAACCCTTCGTATACTACGTCAGTTTACACCTTACACAACTGGGATGTATTTGAACCCCCAGACTAAAAGATGGTACCCTATTTAACTAGCTATGTACTTTGGTAACTGAAAACAAAGAGCCTTTTAATACCCGAAACACAAGTTTCTTTACAACATTTTATTAGTGGAATCGAAACTTTATCACCAGCAACTTAACCATCTTATTGCTGCTGTTTCTGTGGTGGTACTTCATCTTCCCCTTTTGGGCTTCTGTTACCCTAATTTCTTCTGCACGAGCAATATTTTTTTATTAGAACCCTTGGATAATTTATATGTGACATTGTTTTAAATTTCGCGCAAAGCTACACGAGGGCTATCTCCACTAGCCGTCCCTAAATTTTCGGTGTAAGACTAGAGGGAAGGCTGCTAGTCATCACCTCCCACCGCCGACTCTTGGCCTACTCTTTTTACCAACGAATAATGGGATTGACCGTCACCTTATAACGCCACCACGGCTGAAAGGGCGAGCGTGTTTGGTGGGACGGGGATTCGAACCCGCGACTTGCAGATTGCGAGTCGAGCGCCCTAACCAGTTGACCATAACGGGCCATGTGTGACAAACTTGTATCCTGAGTTACCTTGAAGCATGATAGAATCAGTTTCATAAAC
>NW_013745253.1:0-2121 GCF_000517525.1 Limulus polyphemus
CCTGAACCTTGGAGTCTAAATTAGAGATGGCTGTACCTAAACCTTGGAGTCTAAATTAGAGATGGCTGTACCTAAACCTTGGAGTCTAAATTAGAGATGGTTGTACCTGAACCTTGGAGTCTAAATTTGAGATGGCTGTACTTAAACCTTGGAGTCTAAGTTAGAGATGGCTGTACCTGAACCTTGGAGTCTAAATTAGAGATGGCTGTACGTGCAAAGCTATTTGACCGTCCCTAATTTAGCAGTGATAGACTAGAGGAAAGACAGCTAATCAACACCACCCATCGCCACCTATTGGACTACTATTTTGCTAACGAATAGTGGAATTGATCATCATAACCCCCCCTCCCCCCAGCTGAAAGAGCGAGCATATTCGGTGACGGGGATTCGTTTTCCCGCGATTCACAAACTGCGAGTCGAACACCCTAATGACCAGGGGCCTGGGGAAGGGAGGGTCTGACATCTGGCTGTTTAGCTTGTGACTCATACAAGGTGCCGTTCAGGTTGAAAATACTAAGCATCTCTTCCAGAGTGAATGAAAAGTCATTGCCAAGCATAGTGTTCTATATGTTTATATATGTAAAATCATTTATAGCTTTTCATTATACCTTTTGATTTAAGTGTTCACTTTCATTACTTTATTTGTATTTCAAAACTATAATGACAACAGTGAACTTAAAACAATCTCTAGAGTAGCATGAATGTAGGATATTTATATGGAGTTAAAGTATTGCGTTAACACGTTCGCTGCCACAACTAGTATTAATAATTCCTACCCTAGTACCATTCAAGAGGTGCCGAGGGAGCAGTCACAGTGTCCTAAATTCATATGCTACAAGAGAAATCTGGCTTTGAAATCTGTCACGCGGTCCATAAGTAAAAGTCGGTTGTGACCTACCGGTAGGGACAAGGCAGCGAATGTGTTAATTAGAAACAGTGTAAAATAAACTATGAAGCATCTGCGCGTTTTTAGCTTTTTTTTCCCCCATATTTTAATCCTTCTGTAACTTTTCTATAAGTAACATTTACAAACAGCTAAGAATAGAGTAACTTAAGACATAATTCGTTGTTAACTATGCGTTGCAATAGGCTTACATAAAGCACTGGCTTTAACATCGTGAAAATAATTCTAGTTATTATTTTGTGTTTGTTTGTTTCTTATCTACTGTGTCCACCGATGGGAATCGAACCTCTGATTTCAGCGTTGTAAATCCGAAGACTTACCACTGTCCCACTAGCTATTATTAAAACGTTCACAACTAAATATCATAACATCGGAAAATAATCCAAATCTCTTAAAGAATAAGTAAACAATGCCAAGTGAGACAGAACTGTTAAGTACATGTAATTACAGAATAAAAAGGAAAACAATAAAAAGCTTTCTGAATCAAGCGACCAGATAATTTTCAGCATTTTTATTTTTTTATTTAGTAATAAACATTCGAAACAGATAAAAAACTATAACATGTTGAACTGAATATGGATGTTTTTTTTATTACTTGCATGACAGTTTAAAAATATAAAAAAATCCGTTGAATTATTTATTTTATTCTTCTTGTTCGAAAAGCTGAGAATATTTAATACGTATTCAAAGTTGCAAGTGACATGTGAAAATTAAGTTACACTTTACTTAATGTTCGAAAAAGGCAAGAAAAAAATGCAAAAAGGACATTTGTTTAGTTGGGGATTTTGAAGACAAGGTCTTAAATAAACAATGATTTGTAAGCACAATGATAATTATTGTAATATTAACAAACAATGATTTGTAAGCACAATTATAATTATTGTAATATTAACAAACAATGATTTGTAAGCACAATGATATTTATTGTAATATTAACAAACAATGATTTGGTAAGCACAATGATGTTTATTGTAATATTAACAAACGACGATTGTAAGCACAATGATGTTTATTGTAATATTAACAAACGACGATTGTAAGCACAATGATGTTTATTGTAATATTAACAAACGACGATTGTAAGCACAATGATGTTTATTGTAATATTAACAAACGACGATTGTAAGCACAATGATGTTTACTGTAATATTAACAAACAATGATTGTAAGCACAATGATGTTTATTGTAATATTAACAAACAATGATTTGTAAGCAC
>NW_013745254.1:0-4059 GCF_000517525.1 Limulus polyphemus
CTATTATATGTATATATATGTATATATACAAGATAATCTAATCCACACCTGTACTACCATATGTATATGTATATATTACAAGATAAGATCAGCGTGGTTAAAGAACGACTAGGTTATCGTTTAATGAATATTGTTAATGAAACTACAACAATGAACTGAAGAATGAGGAAACTGTTCTAACTTACAGCAGTAGAATGTACAACTTTGCCGTTAGGAGTAATCGTGCATTTATGTTTAACTTATATTTTTGTGTGGTAAGTTTGTTTGTTATGAATTTCGCGCCAAGCTACACGAAAGCTATCTGCGCTAGCCGTCCCTAATTTAGAAGTGAAAGACTAGAGAGGAAGGCAGCCAGTCATCACCACCCACCAACTCTTGGGCTACTCTTTTACCAACGAATAGTGGGATTGACCATCACATATGTATAACACCCCCACGGCTGAAAGGGTGGGACAGGGATTCGAACCCGCGACCCACCTGGCCATTGTGTGGTAAGAACAATATAGACGACATATTCATAAAATAGAAGGTTTTTGAACAGCCACCACCGAGCAAAGTAAAATAAAATTAAAAAGAAAACGTTTGGAACAGCTTAAAGCCAGAGCTATGTTTTTAAAACAAGTGTTAAATGTAATTATGCTAAAGTACAAGTTATAGCAATAACACGAACTGTTGACAAGTAGCAACTGTTGGCTTGAGTACAATCAAACCGAAGACAGTAAAACTGAAATTATTTATGAAGAGCCTCGAGTAATAAGAAACCTTTCATGAATATTCGCCAAAACAAAACGTCGAGTTTTAATAAATCAAAAGTACGCAGCTGTAGAGTATCTTACTTGTGGTGTTTGGTTTGTCAAATTATTGACGAAGAAAAGATTAAATAAGCTTAATGCAAAAATACTGAACTAACAACAAAGTATTGATTGTAATATAATAAAATAGTGCGAAGGTATGAGACAGTAACGTGCTTTCTATCTCTTCCATCACTCACTTATAAACTGTTTAAATTCGTTAATTGTCCAACATACGCTAGCTAGACTAATTCGTAAAGTTTTAATGTATAAGTCACGGCCGGGTGTGGCCCAGTGGTTATGGTGCTGCACTGTAAATCCCTGATTCGCGTCCCTTTGTCCATGGCTTGCGTCCCATTACTACTAATTCGCGTTCCGCATTTTGGAGCGTATTAAGAGTGACGGTCAAATCCCACTTTTCGCCCCATGAGTTGGCGGCGGGTGCTATTGACTAGTTTCCTTCTCTTTATCGATCCTCACTGATTGCTGTGTTTAATATGTGTGACCTTCAAAAGTATTTACACGCACGAATGGAAATAAAATATCTTCACACTAACTATAAAAATCAGTAAAACCCTTCTACGTTTTTATAAATTCGTCCTTGTTTTTGTCTGGACGAAAGTACAAGAAAGAGAAAAAAAAGTATCCGTTCAATTGTTAAGAAAAAGGCTTAACACGTACCAAGTAGAGGAGTAGAAATACTGGCAATATAATTACAGAATATCCTGTAATGACATTAGTAAATACAAAAATACATGAAATAGACATAGCATAGTGTGGTTAATCTTCCATGCTGTGTATCGAAGGGTCCAGGGTACGAGACGCGATGAAGCCAATAAAGCTCCAGACTTTCAAATGAGGACGCGTTATAAAAGTGACAGTCAATTCCGGTTTTCGATTCAAGGAATTTAAGAGCTGCGCCACAGGTTAGCGTAATCTGTCTGCCTTTCTTCTGGTCAATTGGCTAAAATTATGGACGGCTACATCGGAGTTTTAGAGGTCTCTGAATTGGCGCCATCGTGCGCGTGAGGTGTCTTACAGGTTGAAATACCATTTAAATCCTTATTTTATCTCTCTCTATCGTTAAACAAACCAAATCGTGATAAGACTAGGGATGAACTGTATGTTTCAGACACCCCCACATACACGTTAAACTACAGTCAGTGTTTGAAACCAATGAGCTATTTACAAAACGTTAGACAATTCCTCGTTAACAGTCAATAACAATAATCCCGGGCTATTTATTCTAAGTACGAATCTTTCATTTTGATTTATTAAGAAGGCTGTCCTTGTATATTAACACATATTATGAGCAAATATTTCATAATAAGCACGTAATTTACTTTAGCGTTTTCACGGCTAGCTAAAACCGTTAATTTATATATGTTCCAATGATAATCACTCAAACGCTGCTCCTCAGAGGCCGCCACCTGTTTTTGTTTTTTTCTGTGTGTGTGTGTGTGAAACGAAGGTTGCCTGGTTGTTAGCGTACCATTTACTGTTGTATTTTTTTTTTAGTGATGGTCAACAGAAAATGTCAGATCTCTTGCTTGTAACTCGTATAATGATGTAAATTCTTGTCGTGAAAGTTAATTTTCCCCTTCATCACGTTCTTACATATTCTAACTCGAGCCGATTATCAAATGATTTTCTGCTGAGCGGTTCATCACGAACAGGTCAGAGCAGGCTATTAAAAAATTAGAATAATTAAGTTCGAGAATTTCACAGACAATAAAAGAAGACTGCAAACATTGCTGTGTAAAGTTGATAATACAGTCAAGTCTTGTTACTGTGTAAAGTTGATAATACAGTCAAGTCTTGTTACTGTGTAAAGATTATCAACTTTACACAGTAACAAGACTTGACTGTATTATCAACTTTACACAGTAACAAGACTTGACTGTATTATCAACTTTACACAGTAACAAGACATGACTTTATTATCAACTTTACACAGTAACAAGACATGACTTTATTATCAACTTTACACAGTAACAAGACTTGACTGTATTATCAACTTTACACAGTAACAAGACTTGACTGTATTATCAACTTTACACAGTAACAAGACATGACTTTATTATCAACTTTACACAGTAACAAGACTTGACTGTATTATCAACTTTACACAGTAACAAGACTTGACTGTATTATCAAAAAGTCATGTCTTGTTACTGTGTAAAGTTGATAATACAGTCAAGTCTTGTTACTGTGTAAAGTTGATAATACAGTCATATCTTGTTACTGTGTAAAGTTGATAATACAGTCATGTCTTGTTACTGTGTAAAGTTGATAATACAGTCAAGTCTTGTTACTGTGTAAAGTTGATAATACAGTCAAGTCTTGTTACTGTGTAAAGTTGATAATACAGTCAAGTCTTGTTACTGTGTAAAGTTGATAATACAGTCAAGTCTTGTTACTGTGTAAAGTTGATAATACAGTCATGTCTTGTTACTGTGTAAAGTTGATAATAAAGTCATGTCTTGTTACTGTGTAAAGTTGATAATACAGTCAAGTCTTGTTACTGTGTAAAGTTGATAATACAGTCAAGTCTTGTTACTGTGTAAAGTTGATAATACAGTCAACTCTTGGGTTACTCTTTTATTAAAAGCGAAAGCCTATGTTAATCTTTAACCTTCCCTGTTAATCCAAGACGAAACTTTACCATAAAGTTTTATACATATTCGAGCCATCCATTGGCATCATGGACGTGAGATCTTGTCACCATGACAACGGATTAGCTACATTTTCTACTGTTTATGTTTAATTTACTTCGTAAATCTTGGGACAAAGTAAGATATATGAACAACCCCACTGAGGGCGATACCTCCAGGAAGATGTAGTAATCCATTCATTAGTTTCTTCAGCCGCCCTGAAGAAGACTGTACCTCTTACGTCACTTGTCTTTTGAAGATTTCGTCTCTTCTGCTTTTACGTTGTGTTATTATTGTTCTTAATGCCTAAAAAAAGCACAAGTAAAATCCACTGATATCATATTCAAAGATGTATGTTTATAGTCCTAATTAATCGGGTTCTTCCCTAACCAATATGGAACGAAGAATAATCAAAACCAGGGGGAGTTCAGCAATATACATTTATAGTATTTAACCAGGGGGTACTTCTGCAATATACATTTATAGTATTTAACCAGGGGGTAGTTCTGCAATATACATTTATAGTATTTAACCAGGGGGTAGTGCTGCAATATACATTTATAGTATTTAACCAGGGGGGTAGTTCTGCAATATACATTTATAGTATTTAACCA
>NW_013745255.1:0-1846 GCF_000517525.1 Limulus polyphemus
AAAGTACACAGTATTGTTAAATCTTGTGTCTTTTTATTGACAGTAAACAGTACCGTTAAATCTTGTGTCTTCTTATTAAGAGTACACAGTATCGTTAAATCTCGTGTCTTCTTTTGCTAGTACACAGTATTGTTAAATCTTGTGTCTTCTTATAAACAGTAGATAGTATCGATCAATCATGTTGCTTGTGAGTATCGTTAAATCTTGTGGCTTATTTGTGATAGTACAAAGTATCGTTAAATCTTGTGGCTTCTTATAGACAATACACAGTATTGTTAAATCATGTGTCTTCTTATTGACAGTTCACAGTATCGTAAAATCTCGTGTCTTCTTATTGATAATACACAGTATCTTAAAATCATGTGTGTTCTTATTGACAGTACACTGTATTGTTAAATCTTCTGTCTTCTTATTGACAGTACAAAGTATTGTTTAATCTTGTGTCTTCTTATTGATAGTACACAGTATTGTTAAATCTTGCGTCTAATTATCGACAGTAAACAGTATTTTTAAATCTTGCGTCTTCTTAGTGACAGTACACAGTATTGCTAAATCTTTCGACTTCTTATTGACAGTACACAGTATTGTTAATCTTGTGTCTTCTTATTGATAGTACACAGTATTGTTAAATTTTGTGTCTTATTATTGACAGTACACAGTATCGTTAAATCTCGTGCCTTCTTTTTGATAGAACACAGTATCGTTAAATCTTTTGTGTCTTATTAACAGTACACAGTATTGTTAAATCTTGTGTCTTCTTATAAACAGTAGATAGTATCGATCAATCATGTGACTTGTAAGTATCGTTAAATCTTGTGGCTTTTTATAGACAGTACACATTATCGTTAAATCTTTTGGCTTATTTGTGATAGTACACAGTATCGTTAAATCTTGTGGCTTCTAATAGACAATACACAGTATTTTTAAATCATGTGTCTTCTTATTGACAATACACAGTATCGTTAAATCTTGTGTATTCTTATTGACATTATACAGTATCGTTAAATCTCGTGTCTTATTTTTATAGTACACAGTATCGTTAAATCTTGTGTGTCTTATTGACAGTACACTGTATTGTTAAATCTTGTGTCTTCTTATTGACACTACTCAGTATTGTTAAATCTTGTGTCTTCTTTTTGATAGTACACAATATTGTTAAATCGTGTGTCTTCTTATTGATAGTACACAGTATCGTTAAATCTTGTGTCTTCTTATTGACATTACACAGTATCGTTAAATCTCGTGTCTGCTTTTTGATAGTACACAGTATTGTTAAATCTTGAGTCTTATTATCGACAGTACACAGTATTTTTAAATTTTGTGTCTTCTTATGGACAGTACACAGTATCGTTAAATTCTGTGTCTTCTTATTGACAGTAAACAGTATTGTTAAATCTTGTGTCTTCTTATTGACAGTACACAGTATTGTTAAATCTAGTGTCTTTTTATTGACATTACACAGTATCGTTAAATCTCGTGTTTTATTTTCATAGTGCACTGTATTGTTAAATCTTGCGTCTAATTATCGACAGTAAACAGTATTTTCAAATCTTGGGTTTTATTATTGACAGCAAACAGTATAGTTAAATCTTGTGTCTTCTTATTGACAGTACACGGAATTGTTAAATCTTGTGTCTTCTTATAAACAGTACATAGTATCGATCAATCATGTGGCTTGTTAGTATCGTTAAATCTTGTGGCTTATTAGTATCGTTAAATCTTGTGGCTTTTTATAGACAGTACACATTATCGTTAAATCTTTTGGCTTGTTTGTGATAGTACACAGTATCGTTAAATCTTGTGGCTTCTTATAGACAATACACCATATTGTTAAATAATTTGTGTT
>NW_013745256.1:0-2196 GCF_000517525.1 Limulus polyphemus
AGTTTTATACGAGTTTTATTTTCAAATACCTGCCTTACAATGGTACACTGTAAAATACATACTAGACTTTAACATTACTGAAGTTGGATGTTATATAATCCCGACTGTTCGTATGTAGTTTGTTTTGTTTATCATAATATCATAGTCATGTCATGAATGTAGCGTAACGAAGATCCTAGGGATTTGTAATATGAAAAACAAGTTGAGTCAAAACATGTCATGATGATGACAGACTCTCAATACGAGGTTGGTCGAATTGGTCGACCTCAAAACCATTTTGTACTTGTGCATTTTACAGTGTAACATAACTGTATGATTCCTATATTTTTGTTTGCATTATTTTTGGCACTGCCATCCATACCGCTGTGCTTCAGGGGGGCGTTCGTGTATGATAAACATGTATTATTCGCTATGAAGTATATTTCATTTCTCTCAAAAATGACTTTAAAAACGATATTATTTGTTCAAAAGTATATTTTATATCCTATAAACGCAAATTAAGCCATAAAATATGGTCTCCGGCTGAATTGGAGGTCAACGAGAAGTCAATCCTTATTTGCCCCTCCTCAAGCACCTTCACTAGCTCAGTGGTAAATGTGCAGACTTATAACGCTAAAATTTGGGTTTTGATACCCACGTAGGCACAGCATAGAAAACCCATTGTGTTTCTTCGTGATTAAATAGAAACAAAAATTCTTCCCAAGCCTTTTGGGGTATGACGTTCCTTCCGAATGCTCTGCTTTCTAAAACGATAGACTGTCGAACATCACAGGTTCAAAACAGGAATGCGCGTAATTATGCTGTTCTCTTGATTGGTGTTTAGGTCTTATAGACCGGTAAGATCAGGTGCAAATGACTCCTCCCCCCTTCCTGGTAGATTGTAGTTGTTTCGGATGAATACTACATGAGGGTCAGAGTATCCCGCACATACCCAAGTGTACATTATATGAGATATTAAAACATACGAGTCAGTCACACAGCACCATCTAGAAGTTTATTTGTGCCAGCATTAAAACCTGATTTAGTTTTAATAGGCAAGTAATGTTATCCACGATACTTTTTTTCGTGAAACTTCCAACGCCTCCCTCACATGGCTTATCGCGCTCATTTTTACCCTTGGTCAGTTACTGAAGACAGCATTTAGAAAGATCCTTAAACAATGCACGTCGAATTTTATATATTACAATCCATTTACAACTCTCTGTTGTTTCTAAGTTTGACGTTGTCAATTGTTTAAGTTTTAAATACAGAAAGTATATTTTATGGTGGTTATAACAAACAAAAAAGAAAAGAAAAAGTCATGCTGAACAATGTTTTATTGTGATTCAACCATAGTCAAAATTTAAATCATAGGCAAATCAATGAAAAGATGATTTGCTCCGATATTACCGCTGGGTGAGATTGTATGCTCTATAAAGCAATGAATATAATACATTTCAATAAATATTCTATTATTTTCCAAAACTCCTCTCATTTTCTATTCTATTTTCTTCGAACATATATTTAGTTTTAAACTTCTCAGAATAATATCTACTTACGAATTTTGGCTTTATAACAAGATAGTGCTTGCTTCTTAATTGGTTGTTAATCTGGCCCGATGTAATGCAGCATTACAAATAGCAGTTTTTGTTGGATATATCTAGGATAGTATATCCTAGCAAGATACCCGGCGTTGCCCGGCACCGAAGCACTCAGTTTGGTGACCATTTGATTAAGAGGAAGATAACTAAAAAAGCTTCATGGTAATTGTGCCTGAATTATAATTCTTTCAGACAAAATATTTATTTTCTTTGTAAGAGAGATACAAAATTCAAAGAAACTTGACTTTTATCGAAAACAAAGTCAACTGAGTGTTTTATGAAAATATAGTCAATTAAGGGCCTCATGATAAACAATGTTCTTAGTTTTTCCACATGGAGCATTTACATGAAGATTTTTGGGCTTCCAACACGTGAACATCCAACGTAGAGCTGTCCATGAGAGAAGCAGGGCTCTTCCAATTGCAAGCCAGTTACCTCCAATGTCTGACCTCGCGATTTGTTGATGAAGATGGAAAAGCCTAAGCAAAGGAGAAACTGTAGTCTCTTAAACACAAATGGCATATTAGTGGGAGTCATTGGGATAGACTGTCAGCTAACTGTCCAGATAATTGATCTCTATGCAGATGGGCTCCCATATTGGTGGAATTTGTTAATT
>NW_013745257.1:0-756 GCF_000517525.1 Limulus polyphemus
AAACCATAAAATATGGTCTCCAGTTGAATTGGGGGTCCATGAGAGGTCAGCTTTATTTGTCCCTCCTCAAGCACTTTCACTGGTTCAGCTGTAAGACTGAGGACTTACGACGCTAAATATTGGGTTTTGATAACCATGTAGGTACAGCATTGTCTTCTTCGTGCTTATATACAAACAAGTCAAGAAAAATTATCCTCAAACTTTTTGCGAAATGACGTTCGTGCCAAAAGGTTCAAACAGGCATGCGGGTAATTATGCTGTTCTCTTGATTGGTGTTTAGGTCTAAAAGGCCGGGAAGGCCAGGTGCAAATGACTTCTCCTTCCCCCTCCGTGAGTTGTTTCAGGTGAATACGAATTTAAATACAACATGAGGGTCAGAGTATCCCGCACATACCTGAATATACTTGATATACGATTTTAAAGTTAACCATGATACTTTTTTTTTCTTGTGAAACGTCCAAAGCCTCTTTAACATGGGTTATCGCCCTCATTTTTACACTTTATCAATTACAGAAGACAGAATTTAGAAAGATCTTTAAACGATGCACATCGAATTGTATATTAAAATCCATTTACTACTCTCTTTTGTTTCTAAGTTTGATGTTGTCAATTGTTTATGTTTTAAATGTTTTTATTATTTTCATTTTATGGTGGTTATTATAAATAAAAAAGTTATGATGTACAATGTTTTATTGTGGTTCAACTATAGTTCAAAATTTAAATATTAGGTAAATCATTGACAACACGAATTGTTCT
>NW_013745258.1:0-2126 GCF_000517525.1 Limulus polyphemus
GTATCATATCTCTCTTCTAATCATTGATTGGTTTAAGGTTTCTTATAAGTATCATATCTCTCTTCTAATCATTGATTGGTTTAAGGTTTTCTTATAAGTATCAGATCTCTCTTCTAATCATTGATTGGTTTAAGGTTTTCTTATAAGTATCAGATCTCTCTTCTAATCACTGATTGGTTTAAGGTTTTGTTATAAGTATCATATCTCTCTTCTAATCATTGATTGGTTTAAGGTTTTGTTATAATTATCATATCTCTCTTCTAATCATTGATTGGTTTAAGGTTTTATTATAATTATCATATCACTCTTCTAATCATTGATTGGTTGTCTTCAGAACTTACATTTTATTTACTCACTTATTATCGTTGTATATTTTTCAACATGAAGAGTTTGTCATACACATCTTTCTATATTTGGTTCTTTGACAATCAGAGTGAATATTGATTATGCATCAAACCATCAAAGTTTTTCATAAAAGCATAATTATCTGTGTGTACCACACTCACATCTTTGTACCTTGATAACTTTTTAATTATCAGGGCTAGCGATACTGTTGTACCTTGTAATTTTATACTAAACCGGAAAATAATAAAACTTATAAAAACCATGAGGTTGGATATCATGTATTTAGAATATTTAACGTGAAATGCTTATCTACTTTAAATATTAAAACTTGTAATAATCCAATATTTATCATAATTTGTTTATTACAACAGCTGTTTTTTAACTTTTAGCTTATCGAGGAAAACTCCACTGAGTTTTTATTACATTGACTGTTTTACGTAATAATTATATTATTTCAGTGTATATCCTCGAAAATATAAAAAAGTATAATAGAAAAGTATTGAGTTCTTCGTTTACCACAACAAGTGTTCGATTGTCACTTATCATCTATAGATTTCTCAAAGTGTCTTCAATTACGTTATTTTATTTACGAAATCTGATCATTTACTGTTGTGAGGCTTGTTTACTACATTACTTTGTTATTTGTGGTAACTATATTTATTGCATTCACTTTTAGTTTTTATTATTGACCATCTACACAGAAATGTTAAGAAATAAAACATTTACAGTTTTCGTTATTTCTATGATAAAACATTGTTCATAAAATGTGTTTGATAAAATTCCGAGCTGTACCTGGTTAGAGGAATTTAAACACCAGTTTATAGAATAATAGACAATCGTCGGTGGCGTCCTCTTGTAATGAAGAACAGAACTAGCTTAAGTAATAATGTAAGATTTGATGACGAGGAACCCACTTTTTAGAAAATAAAAGTTTGAGATGGTTTGACTTTTCTCAACTGAGTACATTGATGAAGAAATTAACTCTATAAACACAACTCTAACACTCTAACAACAACCCAGTTTACCATTTATCTCTGACATCAGCTCAAAAATAACGAACACTTAGAGAAAACTTGCCATCAAACATTCACCCCAAAACCCGACATTAAACTAAAATGATTATTAAATAAAAATTACATAGAATCTCACAATTCTAACGTGCTTTATAAAATAACATGTCTAGAATTTTACATTGGAGAAACAAATAGAAAATTGGAAACCAAGTTCACTGAACATAACAAAAAAACAGTCACTTGTTTACCACCATTGCAACTCAAAAACCACAGTATATTGATACAAAACAAAGAACCTGACATCAATAAACCATCTCAATTGAAGAAAACAATCCCACCCTAAATCAACACCCCGGGATACCAAGATACCTATATTAATCTGTGAAGCAATATCCTGTGATGTGATCTCTTTGTTCTATACTGCATATATGTACTCATGTATCTCTGTAAACTACTTGTACCTCAGGACGATAAAACCTTGTCGAAACGTTGTATAGTTATAACAAAGTATTTTCATTATGTAAGACGTTGTATAAATACCTTTATAAAACCTTGTAACAGGTCTCATAATACACATGTGTGAAAACGGTGAAACTAAATATTATTTGTAATTAAATATTATTTATGATTACAAATTATATTTTTAGTTATCAAATTATGCGATTTGTTTTTAATTATGTAATGATATATATAATATATATATACAGTGTTTTTAATTATGTAATGATATATATATATATATATACAGTGTTTTTAATTATGTAATGA
>NW_013745259.1:0-1850 GCF_000517525.1 Limulus polyphemus
TATTGTTGCTAGTGGGCTGGGGGACAGCGAGAATTCGGAATTGGACTGTTTGAGTGTTTCTAATGTTTTTTATAAAATCGAAATGCTAATGTTTGCATTTGTTGTCTTATAGGCGGGCAGTCTTGATATTGGTTTACATAAAGAGATTTAATGTATGCTATATATATATGTGGTCATAATTGTTTTACTATTGCAACCCTTACTTATTCATACAATTCGACAGAAGCTATTCTTGTACTTGTGGATGTTATAATTTTCCTATACTGAAAATGTATTTCCGATAGATACTTACCTCCACTTCTCTAGTTCAGTGCTGCCCTCTATATGTGAACTTTTTGTTTATGCATGCCACAAGCCTTCTGCTTCCCTTATTGGAAATGAAAGATTCTACTGTGTCTCTCATGCAAATCATCATGTGTCACTTTTCCACTAATAGGAGCATGACATATGTGATGCTTGTGACTCCCTCTATACTCCTGTACTGAATTATCACTTCAAAGTTTGGCATAAGATTTGAGCTCTGGAGAAAAGTGGGGAGGAAGGGTGGGAAGTGTGAGGGGAGGAAAGTTCCTGTCAGAAATACATTTTCAGCATAGGAAAATTATAACTTCCGGTATGGTTCTTACCTCCTCTCCCAAAATTAGTTAGAATCCCACATAGAATTGGAGGAGGAACCAGTGCGAGGGAATGATAGATGTATCTCCCCAAAGCTTCCAAAAGATACCCCTGGAAATGAAAGAGTCAGATCGGAACATCAGATGAGAGGAACTGCACCACTTCAGATCCAGATATAATCTTTGCCTCTCTGTGAAATGTGGAGAAGATAAGGGTGGAAAAGGAGAGGAACACATCTAAGTAGGAGAGAACTGTGTCTGGATCGTGATCCTAACCATATAACACAAATATAACTCCATCCCATGAATAGAAGTGGGTAAAACAATGAATGTGCTCTCAGGTGTAGAGTGGCTAGAACATGACAGACCATACTCGGTAAGTCAACTATGTTCAAAGTCCATGCTGCTGGGAATCAACATCCATACGGGGGTAGGATGAGATCATACCATCTTTACCTCAGACCCAAGAGACCAGAGGATTGAGAATCAAGCCATTTCCCACGTATGACACAAGTATTAGCACTGAGATATCGATCTGTGGACCCAACATCCAGTATCAAAAGGATGTCCATCACATGCAATTTACTCCACTGGGAACTTACCAGAACCATGAAAAAGATGATAACATCCCTGTGTTAAGATAGGATGGGGAGAGCCAAAGGAAAGAACGGTAACAATCCCACATACCACTTCTGTGACCCACAACACAGATGGAGGAAAATTGACTTATTTTGATTGGTTCTATTCTAAATCCTAAACCCAGCTGCAATGTACTGAAATTCACATGGGATAGGACGAGGGTTCCCAATTGAAGGGATGAACTGCATTTTGGCATATTACTCCTTCATAATTGTATATTGCAAAGAGGAGAACAGACACTATGCCATCTAAATCTGCAGAACACTACCACCCTACTCTGCACTGAATGGTTATAGCCATCTTTGTGTAGAACCAATTCAGGAGGGTCTCTCCAGAATCGATCACCCAAACAGCTGGGACCTGGAAAGTGGTAAGGACTCCCATGCTCCACTAGAAGAAAGGAGGATGAAAAAGTAATGAAGAGTCTGGAGGAACATCATCACCCGAGACAGAGCAATAGGTGACCATGAAATCCAATTTTGAAAAGCAAACCATATCGAGCTATTCACTACAGGCATGGCAGGGATGGGCAGCTATCCCCTTCTGCTTTACCCATGCAGTCCATGGGTGGTATGGTCTGGGACATACATGTTTATG
>NW_013745260.1:0-812 GCF_000517525.1 Limulus polyphemus
TACTGGAAGGCCTACAATAGAGGATAGCTCTAGTGTACCTGGATGATGTCATTGTATTTGCAACAACTTTTGATGAGGAAATGTCCCAGCTAAGAGGAAGTATTCAAGCGTTTGAAAGCAGCAAACTTCAAACTCCATCCCAAGAAATGTCATTTGTTCCAGAAAGTGGTGCTTTACTTAGGTCACATTGTAAGTGAGAATGGTGTGTAAACTGATCCTGACAAGGTGAAAGCAGTGTGTGATTGGCCAATACCAGAAAATGTGGGAGAGTTAAGAAGTTTCTTGGGACTTTGTACCTGTTACCGGAAGTTTGTGAAGGTCTTTGCAACTATAGCTGCTCCACTACATGATTTGACCAAAAAAGGCCAGAAGTTTGAATGGACAGTTTCTTGTCAGCATATTTTCAAGACATTGAAAGAAAAATTGGTCTCCGCTCCAATTTTAAATCTTCCAGATCCCTCACTGCCGTACATACTGGATTGTTATGCTAGTAATGTCGGAATTGGAGGAGTGTTGTCTCAGAAAGTGAGCGAAAACGAACATGCGGTGGCCTACTTCAGTAGGGTGTTGAGTAGACCAGAGAGAAACTACTGTGTAACACGGAGGGAACTCCTTGCAATAGTAAAGAGTCTGACATATTTCCATCCTTACCTTTATGGTGCCAGGTTTACCATCAGGACAGACCATGCTGTGTTACGCTGGTTAAGATCATTAAATAACCCAGAGGGACAACTGGCACGTTGGATCGGAAAGATAAACCAGTATAATTATGATATTGAATACAGAGAAGGAAAATCTCATGGAAATGCCAA
>NW_013745261.1:0-1852 GCF_000517525.1 Limulus polyphemus
AGAAATTAAAAACTAATTATTGTCTTAATTAGTAGGTAATTTAAGTTTAGTGGTACGGTGACGTACCTACTAAACTTACTTTACGGATGAAAGAAAGTTAGAAACACTACAGGAAGCAGCTGATCTTCCCGATGACTATACTTTAACACATAAAACTACTTTTCATAAAAAGAAATTCCTAACATCTCAACAAAAACCTGTATCTGTTCAATCCACTAAAGTTGGGGATTCTTCTTAAAACTCCAGCTCCTCTTGTTCGAAATGTTCTGACAATCAGGATAAAACTTCTTTAAAACATTCAAGGCCTGTCTGCCATTTTTGTAGAAAACCTAGTCATGTTATGTTCAATTGTTGGTGTTTGAAAAAGAAAAGGAGGCAACACCCAGTGCATTTGTGTCCACATATGGACATGGTTTCACCAGATCACCCAGTGCTGTTGATAGGGCTACTGATATAAAAGATGATGTAATCAGGAAGGAATTTAAACATTTTATGTCTGTTGGTTTTGTGTCTTTGGCAAATGACACTGGCAATCCCATACCCATACGTATTCTACGTGATACTGAGGCGACTCAATCATTGTCTGTTATTGATCAGGGTATTGAGGGTGGCTTTGTTAGTGTTCCTCTTCATAACATTTATTTAGCATCAGACCTAGTTTCTGGACCAGTTGTGGTTGGAGTAAGACCTACTTTGCCAATTAAGGGTGTATCATTGTTGTTGGGAAATGATTTGGCTGGGGAAAAAGTTGTTGCCGAACCTAAAATGGTTAGTGAGCCGATCACTGTTTCATCTAAGGATGATGTTGTCGCTGAGGAGAATCCAGATGTGTTTCCCTCGTGTGCTGTGACTCGAGCTCAGGCTAAGAAATTAAGCCAAAAACAAATTTTAGACATGGATTCAGAGAACGATATTATATATTTGTCTCAGACATTTTTTGGATCCGACAAAGATCTTGTGGATGATTGTCCTACTGACAATACCTCGGTGAGTGACAATTATGGACATCAGGAACCTGATTCACCTGGTGAAGTTCCATGTACTAAAAGTAAACTAATAGCTGAGCAAGAGAAAGATCTGCAGATCTCTTCACTATTTAAATGTGCACTCCAAGAGGATGAGCTGCAGAAAGTTCCAAATGGTTATTTTTTCAAAAATAGTGTATTTGTGAGGAAATGCAGACCACCAGATGTGTCAGCTTCAGTTTATCAAATCGTTGTTCCTAAAGCATATCGTTCTGAAATATTGAAAGTTGCCCATGAACTCCCCATAGGAGGTCATTTAGGTGTCAACAAGATATGGGACAAAATTATGAGACATTTATTTTGGCCAAAAATTAGGCAAGACGTTTCTCAGTTTTGCAAAACATGTCATACCTGTTAGTTAGTCGGAAAATCTAACCAAAAAATACTTGTTGCTCCTTTGAAACCTATCCCAGCTTTTGAAGAACGTAAGTTCCGACCTGAGGACATGGTCTTAGTATTGTTACCCACTATGGGATATCTAATATAAAAAAGAATAGAAAAGAAAGTAAGATAGATAGAAAGAAAAAGACAGCGAGAAAGAAAGAAAGAAAAGAAAAACATAAAACTGTTAAATTGCAGTTTATCACTACAAGAGTATGATTTAGAGATAATCCATGTAAAAGGAGTTGATAACATTTGTACTGATGCACTTTCACATGCTATGTATTTTTGTGATCATAAGGTTATTTGTAATGGTTGTGTTCTACACTGTCATTGTTATTGAAGTTTTGTAATCTTTTGGATAAGGTATTATATTTAATGTATTGTTGTCAATATTTTTATATACAATATCTTAGTTAAAAATTGTCGTTAGACAATTTTTAATT
>NW_013745262.1:0-1850 GCF_000517525.1 Limulus polyphemus
TTTAAAACAAACTAACTAACTTGCTAGATACAAGACATCTAGTGTTTCAATCATTGTCACATTTAAAACAAACTAACTAACTTGCTAGATACAAGACACCTAGTGTTTCAATCATTGTCACATTTAAAACAAACTAACTAACTTGCTAGATACAAGACATCTAGTGTTTCAATCATTGTCACATTTAAAACAAACTAACTAACTTGCTAGATACAAGACACCTAGTGTTTCAATCATTGTTACATTTAAAACAAACTAACTAACTTGCTAGATACAAGACGTCTAGAGTGTTTCAATCATTGTCACATTTTACACATTTAAGAAGTACTAGCTTGTAAAAATGAAAACATACAAGGTCAGATTACGTAACAAAAATCATTTCATAATAGCCTGAAAAGTGGCAATATTTGTAACGTTAGCTCTCACCAGTTAACGCAACGATAAAACTTATCACACAGTGAAGAGTTAGGGTAAATCTGTGTAGTCTCAAATGAAAGAGAATAAAAATGTGGTACGTTTCAATAACTATGCAGATAAAGGTTAAAAAATAACTGATTTTGTACACTTGGTTTGTTCCAAAATGTTTCGCTCATCGCTGTTATTTCTGTTTAATTCTTTCGTAAACGTCTTTACTGTTTACGAAACGGAGAAGACGTATTGTACTTGGCACATCGAAAAAAAAAAGTCTGGGATTTGGTGAAGATTCGGGGAAACTGGTTGGAAAACCATTTGTTTTCATTCACCATATCCGGATTCGTCAGATTTCAAGATTAAATTCAGTTTTGGTAACTTTAGACGTCCAACCACGTGATTAGAGATGGTGGAACTAACCGAAAAATGAATGTCACACCCATTTGTCTTGTTTTCGTCTCTCGTTGTTTAACCGAACTAGCTGCTCTATGTTTTAAGTGTAATAAGAACAATAAAATTAATATCCGGAGTGAGATCAATCACTTGACGAAACGGCAGGTCTCATTGCAATATCTGTTTCAGGGATGTTTTTTCTTTTGAAGTCCAATTTACTAATTATTTTTTAGTCATATATAAAGTACTTAAGTGTATGTGTTTTTCATGACAAAATCACACCGGGCTATCTGCTGTGGCCACTAAAGGGAATCGAACCCCTACTTTTAGCGTTGTAAATCCGTAGACTTACCGCTGTTCCATCGTACATCGGGGGAAAAAGGACGTAAGTTATACTTTTGGGGACTTACAACGCTAGAAACCGGGTTTCGATACCAGTGATGGGCAGAGCACAGATAGCCCATTGTGTAGTTTTGTGCTTAATTCAAACAAACAAACAAACCAACGAAAGAAATTCGGTTCCAGCGATATTTTTTATTCTTAATTTTAGCTTATGCCTTTTTTAGTCTTTACCATGCAAGGTACTCATGAAAATATTGGCGAAATTTGAAGTTTGCTAATTTATGGCTCATTAAGAATATGAACAATTTGTTCACTCTTCAGCAAGTAATGAATTTATTAAACTTGCGTGATTACAGAATTGTAAGATATTTGTTAGCTTTTCTCCCTGACAAACAGTCTTTTCTGCATGTTTTCATACATTTGAGTTGTTAAAGAATAAATAGTTCAATAATCCCTATTAAAACAATGAAGTAATATTCAATCGTAGTAACGGATGTTTCTGGTAGATGTTTTCGAAGGAATATTGTTGTTGTTTTTCTTTTTGAATAAATGTGTGGACTCTATATTTGATTCTAAGATTGCTAAACATTTCAAATATTAAAAATAAATAATAAATATAGGATCACTGAAGTGAGTCAAAGACATCTCAAAACACCAAAGATATAAAAATTGTAAGTTATTTGTTGGAAAGCATTTTTTTTTTT
>NW_013745263.1:0-1853 GCF_000517525.1 Limulus polyphemus
TTTCTGATAGTTATATATATATATGTACATATGGACAAGCATATAAATTGCTATTTATCATTCTGTTAATATAAGCACTTGAATAACTATAGAAGTCTCAACATGCTTGTACAGGTTATGGAAGAACAGTGTTATACTGTTGATATAAGCACTTGAATAACTATAGAAGTGTCAACACGAGAGTTTATTAGAATACAATATACATTCTAATGAACATTAGTTTTAATAAGATGTTGTCTTAGGAATTAAAGATAAACGAGGTCTTGAATTGAGAGTTATGATAGGTGTACTCTAGCTCTACTGTTCTACTGATGAAATATACGTAGTCATGGAAACTCTGGGCTATTATAGGTGTACTCTAGCTCTACTGTTCTACTGATGAAATATACGTAGTCATGGAAACTCTGAGTTATTATAGGTGTACTCTAGCTCTACTGTTCTACTGATGAAATATACGTAGTCATGGAAACTCTGAGTTATGATAGGTGTACTCTAGATCTACTGTTCTACTGATGAAATATACGTAGTCATGGAAACTCTGAGTTATGATAGGTGTACTCTAGCTCTACTGTTCTACTGATGAAATATACGTAGTCATGGAAACTCTGAGCTATGATTGGTGTCGTACGTTAGTATTCAACTTTGGTGAATATAGAAACTAGCTAAATGAAACTTACCGTACTGACTGTAACGTATCTCTAACAACTTACATCTTTCTCGACTCTTTCTGCATTTTCAACTCGAAATCGACGAAAGAGGTCAGGTCTATCGTTTTCAACTACAGCTAGCTAAAACGAAACATGATTTTAGTTAAGTTTTAAGCGAAAACTATCTAGTAGATACTTGTAGAATATGTACCCGAGTTAAAACCTTTTCATATTAAATAATTCTGTATTTTTACACTAATCAACACCATCTATATATATATATACATATACATAAATGCTAAATGACAGTAAAGAACCATATTTACACAACATGTCTGAACATGTGCTCCATACCCCAAATAGTTTGTTTTTGTTTTTGAACTTCGCGCAAAGCTACACGAGGGCTATCTGCGCTAGCCATCCCTAATTTAGCAGTGTAAGACTAGAGGGAAGGCAGCTAGTCATCACCACCCACCGCCAACTCTTGGGCTACTTTTTTTACCAACGAATAGTGGGATTGACCGTCACATTATAACGCTCCCACGGCTGAAAGGGCGAGCACGTTTGGTGTGACGGGGATTCGCAGACTGCGAGTCGAGCGCCCCCTAACCACCTGGCCATGCCGGGCCACCCCAAAGAGAGTAATGTTTTTTGGTGTTGTTTTTTTTTTTTTATTCCTACAAGTTTATGGATGTCAGTTTATATATTATCTGTGGCTGTTATAGCTTTTTTTTTTATTCACAATCAGAGCCCAGCATGTAAATAATGGATTGAATATCTTGAATCAACGTCGTTTTGATGAATAATAATGAAGGTTTCAGTTTCAGTTTTAAACTGCTGTTTTTTTTTCTTCAAGTTTATTTTCCATCGGAAAATGCAAAGAAAAAAATGATTTTTTTTTTTACTCAGTTTATGTAACAAAATCACATTATGGTTTACGAATCAAATGTCTGTTATAGGGGTCGCTAAAATACCCCAAGGATACTCTCTTGCTACTGAGGTTTACCTTTAATGCCTATTATAGGTTTGGATAAAATATTCAAAACATGCTCTCTTACACTCACAGTTTTCATTTAAATGTCTATGTAAGGTTTGGATAAAATACTTGACTTAAACACCCAAAACATAGTCTCCTGTCACCCAGGGATTGCTTTTATTGTCTGTTACAGGTTTAGATAAAACACCCAAAACATACTCTCCTGTCAC
>NW_013745264.1:0-3714 GCF_000517525.1 Limulus polyphemus
ATGTTTATAATGTTTTACCAGTCATAAGTTTTTAATAGTAGCTACATAACATCAGTAATCATGTTTATAATGCAGGGTTTTAATAGTTGTGAGTTTGAGCAGAGGATGAAACTAGGCTTAATTCTAGGATCAAAACATAGTGACTGTAAGGTATCTTACACGCAGGATGTTAAAGCATGAATTTTGTATATGTAGAAATTACCCATTTTACTTTTTACCTCATTATTGTGATCAGTAAGTATCTGTCTTACATTGACATCTCATTACTACAATCAGTAAGTACGAGTCTCATGCTGTGCATGTATTAGGTATCAGGGGTATGTTTACGGAGAATGTCACTACCAAGTACTAACCTTAAATGTTCTACAACTATATGTACTATTCATCAAATCCAACAAAAAATGTTCATGTTCTAAAACATATATAAAATGTCTGACTTAACCAAACTGCAGCAACAGTCGTAAATTGTATGAATTAACCATATGTGGACATGTCTCAAAAATCAGTAGATAACTTAATAAACAAACCATACTTGGACATGTCTCAAAAATCAGTAGATAACTTAATAAACAAACCATACTTAGACATGTCTCAGAAATCAGTAGATAACATAATAAACAAACCATACTTGGACATGTCTCAAAAATCAGTAGATAACTTAATAAACAAACCATACTTGGACATGTCTCAAAAATAATTAGATAACTTAATAAATAAACCATACTTGGACATGTCTCAAAAATCAGTAGATAACTTAATAAACAAACCATACTTGGACATGTCTCAAAAATCAGTAGATAACTTAATAAACAAACCATACTTGGACATGTCTCAAAAATCATTAGCTAAATTTATGAAATTAAAAAGCCCAATAATGAGAAAATTTATAATCTTAATCACTGTTACTTTAAAATATAATGATGTATAACAAAATATAAAAGTTATAACTTTCCTACACTGAAAATATATTTCTGACAGGTACTTCCACTCACATACATAGCTATTCTCATTCAGTGCTGCTCTCTATTTGCAAAATTGTTTTTGCACACCACAAGCCTTTCACTCCCACGTACCCCACAGTTCACATGGCTTAATTGATTCTCACATGCAGATTATCATGCAACAAATCTCCACCAATAGATACCCCCCCCCACACACACACATGACTCATGTGACTTGCTATATGCTATTCTACCTAACTGTCACTTCGAGTTTAGGCAGAAACCTAAACACCGATTGACAGTGGGGAGGAAGGGTGAGAGGAAGTATGTACCTGTCAGAAATATATTTTCAATGTAGGAAAATTATAACTTCTGATAAGGTTCCTTATTTCCACTCACATACATAGCTAGAATCTCACATTGAATAGGTGGAGGGACCAGTGCAAGAGAGAAAGTAGAAGCATCCGAAGGACACCGTCATGAGGAAACCCTCTAATAAGAGGATTATACATGGTAGATCACACCACAATTCTGAAGAGCACATCCCAATGGGAGAGAAAACAGTTGGACAGTGATCCTAACCACAATATATAATAATTTCAACCTCCATGATAAACAAAATGTTGGTAAAGTAGAGTGGCTAGGGCAAGACAATCCGTACATGGCAAATCAACTGGGTCCACAACTTGACCACTGGGAACTGACATCCATGTAGGGGGTAGGAAAGAGGATCATACCATCTTCACCTCAAGTTCAGCCAACCGGAGGGAGAAATTCCCACCATCGATCGGACAACAGGGCACACGTGAGCAAAGTGAAATACATCAATGATCGGACAACAGGGCTCATGTGAGCAGAGTGGAATACATCAACAATCGGACAACAGGGCTCATGTGAGCAGAGTGGAATACATCAATGATCGGACAACAGGGCACATGTGAACAGAGTGAAATACATAGATATCAAACCAAATAGACCGTACCACCTCAAACGCAGAAATGTCCTCGGCATAAACACATCGAAGGTTAGCGCAAAAGAATAAGCACAGCAATCACCAAGTGCATCCACTGTAATCCAAAACACCAGAGCAGTGTACCTGCGGGAAAATGAGTGAGGTACCAGGCACCCTCTGAACACGTGAGTACATCATGTCAATTGTTTCAGCTCTAAATTCAAAACTCAACCTCCAGGAACTGACATCCATGCATGGGTAGGATGAGGGATCCCAATTTCAAGTCGTGTCAGGACATATTGTGATTGGTTCTGCTCTAAGTCTCAAAGTCAACTGCTGGGAACTGACATCCATGCAGGGATAGGATGAAGGATCCCAATTGTAATGATGGCTCACTCCAAAGCTACAACATCCCCTCAGAAAAGCCTGTGCAGAGGTGGAGCATCTTTCAATCAATCAACTACATCAATCTCTCTAGTCTCAACTGAATGGAGTCATTATTACTTATTTTGTATGTTTTTCATTCAGGAGGATATCTCCATGGTCCACCACCCAAGTGGCTTGGAACTGGAAAGTGGTGAGGACTCTCTAACTCCACTGGGGGGACACCCAGTTAATAACCCAACGAGGGAGAAACAGCAATACGATGCACATAGTGAGAGATGAAAGTATGCAGAGTGGTCCACATCCCTGCTTGAAGAATTTCCTCTAAAGAATGATGCAGATGAGACACCAGGAAAAGAATAAGGTGACTATATGATGAGAATACACCCTAAATAATTGATGGGAAAAAGAAGACAAGGAAGAATAAGTCAATCAAATTAAAAGCCAAACCCAACTGGTAAGAGTAGAAGGATAGAGATCATGAACAGAGGTTAGTTGCCAAGGTATGAATAGACAGGAATGATTATGATGGAAGGAAGCTGTACAGGCAATATAACAATGAAGATCATGAACTGGACATAGAAGTCTATCTGGATCATACCTGGAATAGAGGTGGGAAATGGAAGGAAGGAAATCGGCAAAAAGGAGGAGTTATCCTTCTGAGCCACAGAATCCTTGGGAAGGAAAGATCGATCCGAGTAAAGGAGAAGATAAGAGGAAACAAATCCGACTGACAATTTCCACAGGTCAAAAGAAGGAGGAAATACAGCTTAAGGGATAAATGAAATATGGAATAAGAAGATAAAGGTTCAAATGGAGGAAAGCAGTGAAGCACCACATTGGCATACCAATCCAGAAGGACTGTACACTGTAGAGGGCAGTTAATCCGGAAGGAGCATAACAATAGTGATAAGGTATGGGAGGCAAAAACTTTATGCTACCATGAAAAAGTGTGGAATAAGGACATCTGATAACCCATGATTGAGGAGATCGAAGACCCCTGATTAAATAGCCAAGTGAGGAAATCCATAGGAAGAACAGTGGGACAAGCAGGGGAGAGCCCATGACCCAAAGACCAATGGCAGAACACATTCCACTTACATTGATAAACCTCCATAGAAGAAGGGCAAATGGAACTTTTCAACAACAAAGCTACTGTCTGTGATAAACCAGATCTCCTCGCCAAGGGCTGGATAAAAACCAAGTGTCAAGATCAAGGGTAGGAATGGTGGGATGAACTACCTGGGACTAAGGCTGCCATAGATGGGATTGAGTTCTGGGAAGAGGCAATGGTGGAGCAGAATGGATCTGGAGCAGTCGAGGAAACTATGGCTGGGCCAGCCAGTAAGGGACAATCAAATAAATTATGTCCAGGCAGAAAAGATGATCTACATCACGGTTGAAAGCACCCAGAACATGATACTCAAGTAGATGAAT
>NW_013745265.1:0-1847 GCF_000517525.1 Limulus polyphemus
CAATGCCTCTTCCTTAAATGTCTGCTCACATTTAGAAAAATTAGCCACTGTTATGGGTACTACTTGATGACCTTCCACAAGTGACTTTCCAATCTTCACATCTGCTGGCCTGGATGGGTTTTCTACTGCTTCCACAAGCATCGGGCTTCCTTTGGGATGTTCTTTTATTCTACCCGAAATTATCTTCTCTGACATAGGGAATATTGTAGTTGACTTAAGTGCTGTGACATGCAAATCAACAGATGCAGCAACACTTACCAGAATTTGGCCTTTGTTGTTCCCAAAAGTCATTTTATCAAAGTTAACTACACACTTCCTCGGCAGTAAGTAGTCCAACCCTAATATGTATGGGTCTTCAATATCAGCCAAGTATACTTTGTGTCTGTCCTTTATGCTCATGAGCTCAATAGTTACCCACACTGGTCCCCACAACCTTGCATAATGTCCTGTCACACCACAGAGCTTCTATATGGCTTCTGGTACTCTTTTGTGATCTAGCACCTTGATACTCACAAGGGTTTGCTGAGATGCAGAATCTATGACAAAGTTGCACTTTTGGCCATCTAGCTTTCCTGTCACATAGACACTATGTGTGCTTGCCATTTTACACTTAGCTGTTGGGACTTTCACAATGGGGGTTGGTGGGCTCCCTCAGCACTATTACTGGTTTCCCGAAGCTGACTTATTGGTAGTATTCTTCTTACACTGGCTCCTTATATGTCCTTGCTCTCCACAGTTCCAACAACCTTTCTGGGTAGCAGCCTTTCCTGCCATGGCATCTTCCCTGTGTTGAAGTTGCCAGCATTGAGCTCTCTTGTGCCCGGGTTGATTACAGTGCCATCAAAGCCCTTCAAACCTCTCTGAAATCTGCCCTTTTCTGACCTCCAATCCTGATGATTGTACCAATCTCTGTGCTGGACTTAATGTAGGATTTGAATTCAAGAGCTCTGGCCATTGCATCCTGCATAGTAGAAGGGTGTGCTTGCTTCACTTGTATCTTCAGTTGTGGACTGTCCAAGGCATCTACAAACTGATCCCCCAGTAACAGCTTGATGACATCGGGTGGTGCAGTTGGGTAGGCCTTGTGTGCCATACATTCCAAATCCTGTGCCAGCTCTTGCAGGCTCTCCCCTTTAGCACGGACTCTAGTCCTAAACCTAGCCCTGTAGACTTCGGACTGATTTTGAGTTCCATACCTGAGTTCTAGAGCAGCTACCAGTGCTCTATAGTTGTGCCTGTCAGCTTTTGACAAGTGTCCATGTATTTCCAGTGGTTGTCCCTTCAGGCTTGTTGCCAGGTACACTGCTTACTGCTCCTCTGTCCATCAATTCATTTCTGCCAGTAGCTCAAATTATGCTCTATATGCTTCCCTGTGGCTTCCTTCATACTATATCACCCCTATTGCTGACACTCATATCTGGAATGTGACTTCTGGTAGAACTGAAGATGTTTGCATTGGGGTTTAGCTGTGGGGTCTGGAAGGGGCCTCCCGTTGTCTGGGGCTAATTAGTCCATGGCTAATATATCCACCTTGTGTATAAGACAGTAAATCATCCTTTAATGTATTTAGTTAAGTTTGAAATTCACTGATCTTTTCCATTTGTACTTTTTGTTTCCTTTCTTGTTCCAGTTGCCACTGTCGTAGTGTCTCTTCTTGTTCATTTTCTTTCTCCTCCAACCACTGCTGTAGTCTCTTTTCTTGTTTATTTTCTTTTTCCTCTAACCACTGCTGTAGCCTCTCTTCTTGTTTGTTTTTTCTCCTCCAGCCACTGTTGCAGGTTTTCTTGCCACTGCTGTTGTCTTCTCTTCTTGTTTCTTTTCTTTTTCCTCCAACAACTGCTGTAATC
>NW_013745266.1:0-3826 GCF_000517525.1 Limulus polyphemus
TTTAACTATATGTTTATTGACTGATGTTACCATATCATCATACACACAGTAGTTATCTTTTAACTACATGTTTATTGACTGATGTTACCATATCATCATACACACAGTACTTATCTTTATCCAAATGTTTATTGACTGATGTTACCATATCATCACACACACACTATTTATCTTTAACTACATGTTTATTGACTGATGTTACCATATCATCATACACACACAGTAGTTATCTTTAACTACATGTTTATTGACTGATGTTACCATATCATACACACACAGTAGTTATCTTTCACTATATGTTTATTGACGGATGTTACCATATCATCACACACAGTAGTTATCTTTAACTACATGTTTATTGACTGATGTTACCATATCATCACACACACAGTAGTTATCTTTCACTACATGTTTATTGACTGATGTTACCATATCATCATACACACAGTAGTTATCTTTATCCAAATATTTATTGACTGCTGTTACCATATCATCATGAGGTTCTTGAAGATTATTTGATGTGATTCAGCATACATAATGTTCTATTGAAGCTTGTTTAAAAGGATATAAAGTAGAGGGCGGTAGAGATGCAAATACTTTCACTGGCCGTATTTATGGTGTAGTGCTGTTTTATTTAGATCTTGTGTAACCTCTCGTATATTCTATTTAGACTTAACCCCCCACCCCCATATATATATATATAGGACACCCATACGTTATATTCATTTTCTTGTTATTAAAGTCCTAGAAAAAATTAACAGGACACGCCACCAACACTTTATCTCTTGACGTTCCATAAAAGCCCCCATTACTGGTGCGAGCCGAACAGACGTAGTATTCCGGTCAGGTTCTTGTGGGTCATATCTAGCAGGCGGGCTGGAATTTCCCTATCTCCGATATAAAATAATCTTGACAATTATCCAAAAAGGTGTTAGGCAATCTGAAAAGAGATCTTATGCCAGATGATAAAAAAACAATGTTGAATATTTTTCAAATAGGTAAAATAAGAATGTTATCGAGAATGGTGTAAAGTAATATTGAAGGTTATGAAGTTTGCCAATAGGATTTAAAAAGCGTCTAATCGTATTTTAAAATGATGTAAAATAAAGTTGAAAACGGTCCAAATGATACCAACAGTCATATACATTAGTGTTGAACGATACAAAGTAATACATTATTCCAAAAAAAGATGTCAAATAATGTAATAGATATCCAAAGTAACAAAAAGTAATACTGAAGGTTATCCGAAAGGATATAAAATAATCTTGTAAGTTATTCAAAAGAATAAAAAAGCAATATCGAATATTATCCTATAGACTATTCTCGAAAGACCTTGAGCTTTTGAGTCGTGTTTTAGACAGGAAGAGATACAGTAACAGTAAAGTATAGCTAAGAGGATAAGGAGATGTTAAAGAATATTTAAAAGGGTGTAAAACAATGCTGAAAATTATCCAAAATCAATTAATAATAAATAAAGACCAAACGTAGGGACAAAGTAAATTTGATGAATACCAACATGGGCAAAAGTAAACCCTCTGAACCTTCTAGTTGGTGGTTCAAATGGTTTAATAATTCAAACAGTGTGAAGCGAGTAAGTGTCGTTGAGTAAGTTTCGTTGTGGACACTCCTAATTATTAACGAACAATACTAATTTCACTTCCAAGATAAAAATTCCTGATGGTCACAATAGACTGCACGCCAGCGTGATCTCGCACTCGGGTTTGAATTACCCGTACCCGGTAATGCAGTCCTCAAGTTCTTACAATAAACAGGTTTAACAAGTCGTGACTAAAGGTAGGCCGTTGTTGAGTTCAAGCCTGTAGGCCTTCCTTGAGAACCTAACGGTTGTTTGTTCGATCGGAGGGCAGTGCCCCTAGATGTCGCTTTCTGCATTCTTACAAGCGGTTCAAAATAAAAGGATGCGAAAGTTAGCCCATTAAACATAATTTTTACGGAAATAAAACGCTACCAGTGTTGTGTGATTTTTAATGTGTTTTTTTTAGAAATCTATTGTTATACCGAATCACGTTGTATTACACTTATAAGTATAAAGTTGGAACACTGTTACTCTTTCAGTTGTTACCTTTAAACTTTACAATCTCATTCCTTACGCTTAGAAAATAAAAAGATGTATAAAATTCGTGAATTATATTTCACCTTCCATAAGTCGAATAATTTCCAATATTACTTTATACCCTGTCGAATAATTTCCAAGATTAATTTATATCCTTTTGAATAATTTCCAAGATTAATTTATATCCTTTTGAATAATTTCCAAGATTAATTTATACCCTGTCGAATAATTTCCAAGATTAATTTATATCCTTTTGAATAATCTTCAAGATTACTTTATGTTTTTTGAATAATTTTCAAGATAACAGTTATCCAAACTAATATAAAGTTGTCATTATTTTTTAAAATAATGTTTGATATGACTTTGTATTCTGTTGGGTGATTTTGAATATAAATCTATAGCATATTCTTTTATACAAAAATATAAAAAAAGACAGATCTCAGGTTATCTTTAAGAGACACATATTCTAACATAAACACGGAAATATTGGATTAAAGAAACAGACGTGGATAGCACAAGTATTGTGATTTATACAAAACACACTTATCTTGTGATAAGTGTGTTTGTTTGAAATTAAGTACGAAGCTACACAATGGGCTATTGGTGCTCTGCCCACCATGAGTATCGAAACCCGTTTTCTAGCGTTGTAAGTCCGCAGACATACCGCTGTGCCACTGGGGGGGGGGGGGCTTGTGATAAGAGACTAACCTATAAAGCAACCAACATGCATAAACGAACCCACAGATAGAAATCTATACAGAAACACAGTAATCGTCACGTAAAAAAAACACTTGCACGTTGATTTACTGTGAGTTAGACACATGAGGTACTCTTTCTAAAATAAATGGCATACGCCCTCTTACGGATATTCACTATAAAGTTTTCACATTACTATATTAAATAATCAAAGTTTTCATAATTTAGTAGTTCTAAACAAAATATAAAAAAGGTGAAGCCGAAAAATTTAAAACACACGTAAATAAGAAATTAGGTATACATGACCGTTTTATACACACTAAAAGGGTATAAATTAATCTTGGAAATTATTCAAAAGGGTATAAATTACTCTTGGAAATTGTTCAAAAGGATATAAAGTAATCTTGAAGATTATTGAAAAGAATATAAAATAATCTTGAAGACTGTCCCAAAAAATAAGATTTTTTGCCGTAAACTGTGTTTTGGATTGTAGGTTCCTGTACTTAAGGATTTGAATCTTTCAATATTTGGGTAGGTTTTGTTATTTGAATATCTGTACATTTCGTTACTTCAGGATCAGAGTTTTTCTTTATTTCAGTGTTGGTATATTTTAAAGTCATGATCCGTAAGTTTCTTTACGTTAGATCCCAGTATTCATCTTTAAGTCATGATCCGTAAGTTTCTTTACATTAGATCCCAGTATTCATCTTTAAGTCATGATCCGTAAGTTTCTTTACGTTAGATCCCAGTATTCATCTTTAAGTCATGATCCGTAAGTTTCTTTACGTTAGATCCCAGTATTTATCTTTAAGTCATGATCCGTAAGTTTCTTTACGTTAGATCCCAGTATTCATCTTTAAGTCATGATCCGTAAGTTTCTTTACATTAGATCCCAGTATTTATCTTTAAGTCATGATCCGTAAGTTTCTTTACATTAGATCCCAGTATTTATCTTTAAGTCATGATCCGTAAGTTTCTTTACATTAGATCCCAGTATTTATTTTAAGTCATGATCCGTAAGTTTCTTTACATTAGATCCCAGTATTCATCTTTAAG
>NW_013745267.1:0-1850 GCF_000517525.1 Limulus polyphemus
AGCTGAAATTTCGAGAAACTCTACCACATGCCTATAAATATAACCAACGCGTCGCGCAAAAACAGCATCTATTATTGGTTTGCTATAGTTGGTGTTCTATAAACAACAGAAACTATAACTGTGATTTTTATAACGCTTATTAATCGGGACTTCAGATATTTGATCAGAAACATTTATAAATTTCGAACATTACAAATCATTTAATTTCAGTAGATTCACATCAGACATTAGTACTTTTACGAAAACATTACCTAACTTCATCGGTGGAAAACTCGGGGTGTGATCACTGAAGACCACAGAGCTAGCTAGCTCCTTATTAAGTGAATTGTACCTACGTCAACTTGAAATTAACTTGCTCATCGTGAACCTCGATAAGATATCAAGGAAGTTCCAGACTAGAAAGAAGACTCATATTGCGTGTACGTTTGTAAATCTTTTGTATGTAAATCATTGTTAGTAATAATTTGTAATAACCGTTGTTGTAAATTGTATTATTGTTTGCATATTACAACATATTTGTATAAAAAAACTGTGTGTATTAATCTTGTTGGCAAATATCATAAATTGGATATATATATCGGCATTTATTTAACTACTAAATCTAAATTACAATTTAAATCAGTTTTAGGCTATTTGAAATTGTAATATGTAACACTATATATATATATGTTGTAAAAACAACAGAAAACAAGTATATAAGCCCTTTCGTGACAGAGTTTAAAATCGTCTAACACAGTCGTGCATTTTTGTAAAGAATATAAAGGTACACGAAGCGGCTTATAAATTTTCCACGTTGGTGATTTGAACAACCAGTTTAATGGATATCGTATGCTTTCTTGGCGGTATTTCATAGTTTTCCAGCTTGCTGTCAGCCTGGTAGAAAATAAATATGGTTGAAACGTTGAACGTACAAGTTTAGTAGCGTACTTTGGTTACATAAAGTAAAAAAAAATCTAAGATGTAGCAGTCCTCCTCACACGTGTACTTAAACTGCGCATGTTCCAAACAATATTTTAAATCATGGTTGAGACAACTGATAGGTTGAAGTAGGCGTTTGAATTGTGTTTGACATTACCTCGTATCACGTATTTAGGTTGTTACAGAATTTAGAATCACAGTTTCTTTTCTTTCAAGAAATTGGACAGCAATTCAACGTACTTTCTGATTGAGTGAGTCATTAAAGTCCATCATCAGTGTTAGGACTGCACTAATCGCCAATTACACACAGTAAAATATCACGTTCTACTACTTATGAAAGTAACTAGTACACTGCTTAATTATCCAGATATTCCTACTAAAGGTTCCGAATAAAAATAATATATTGTTTACTCTTTACTATTTTAGATTATTTGAATTCTCGTTCAGCTTTGCTAGAACAAATCTGATATGTGTATTTATAGCTGTGGACACTGTGTTTACATCTTTGAAGTCATCATTCTTTGTCATCCAGATTGTATGCCCATTTTACCTTTAAGATATGAATACAGTCCTAATGACAATTGTCACAACGTTATTTGGTTCACTAAATATATCTACTGGGCTTCAGGGAGTGATTAAACTTAGATTAGAAAATGAAATAGGTTATAATATTGTATTCTCTTTCTCAGCTGGCTAACCATGATTTCCAGTAAGATAAACGCATACACATTATCAGCCTCGTTTGTTTGTTTGTTTTTGGAATTTCGCGCAAAGCTACACGAGGGCTATTTGCGCTAGCCGTCCCTAATTTAGCAGTGTAAGACTAGAGGGAAGGCAGCTAGTCATCACCACCCACCGCCAACTCTTGGGCTACTCTTTTACCAACGAATAGTGGGATTGACAGTCACATTATAACGCCCCCACGGCTGAAA
>NW_013745268.1:0-1259 GCF_000517525.1 Limulus polyphemus
AGTACACTGTATTGTTAAATTTATATGTCTTCTTATTGACAGTACACAGTATCGTTAAATCATGTGTCTTCTTATTGACAGTTCACAGTAATGTTAAAACTTGTGTCTTCTTATTGACAGTACAAAGTATTGTTATATCTTTCGTCTTCTTATTGACAGCACACAGTATTGTTAAATCTTGTGTCTTCTTATTGACAGTAAACAGTATTGTTAAATGTTTATGTCTTCTTCTTGACAGTACACAGTATCGTTGAATCTTTTGTTTCTTATTGACAGTACACAGTATTGTTAAATCTTGCGTCTTCTTTTTGATAGTACACAGTATCGTTAAATCTCTTTGGCTTGTTATTGATAGCACACAGTATCGTTAAATCTTGTGACTTCTTATTGACAGTACACAATATCGTTAAATCTTTGTCTTCTTATTGATAGTACAAAGTTTTTTAAATCTTGTATCTTCTTATTGACAGTACACAGTATTGTTAAATTTTGTGTTTTCTTATTGATAGTACACAGTATCGTTAAATATCGTGTCTTCTTTTTGTTATTACACAGTATTGTTAAATCTTGTGTTTTCTTATTGATAGTACACAGTATTGTTAAATCTTGTGTTTTCTTATTGACAGTACACAGTATTGTTAAATCTTGTGTCTTCTTATTGACAATTAACAGTATTGTTAAATCTTGTGTCTTCTTATTGTTGGTACACACTATTGTTAAATTTTGTGTCTTTTTATTGACAGTACACAGTGTTCTTAAATCTTCTGTCTTCTTATTGATAGTACACAGTATCGTTAAATCTTGTGTCTTGTTAGTGATAGTACAAAGTATCGTTTAATCTCGTGTTTTCTTAATGATTGTACACACTATTGCTTGATATTGTGTCTTCTTATTGTTAGTACACAGTATAGTTAAATTTCGTTTCTTCTTATTGATAGTACACAGTATTGTTAAATCTTATGTCTTCTTATCGACAATACCCAGTATTGTTAAATATTGTGTCTTCTTATTGATTGTACACAGTATCGTTAAATCTCGTGTCTTCTTATTTACAGTACACAGTATTGTTAAATCTTGTGTTCTTCTTATTGATAGTACACAGTATTGTTAAATCTTGTGTCTTCTTATGTATAATACACATTATCGTTAAATCTTGTGTCTTCTTATTGACAGTACACAGTATCGTTAAATCTTGTGTCTTCTTATTGATAGTACGAAGTATTGTTATATCTTGTATCTTCTAATTGACAGTACACAGT
>NW_013745269.1:0-852 GCF_000517525.1 Limulus polyphemus
GTGTTTTCTTAATGATAATACACACTATTGCTAAATATTGTGTCTTCTTATTGATAGTACACAGTATAGTTATTTTCGTTTCTTCTTATTGAGAGTACACAGTATTGTTAAATCTTGTGTCTTCTTGTCGATAGTACCCAGTATTGTTAGATATTGTGTCTTCTTATTGATTGTACACAATATCGATAAATCTCGTGTCTTCTTATTGACAGAACAGTATTGTTAAATCTTGTGTTCTTCTTATTGATAGTACAAAGTGTTGTTAAATCTTGTATCTTCTTATTGACAGTACACAGTATTGTTAAATCTTGTGTTTTCTTATTGATAGTACACAGTATCGTTAAATCTCGTGTCTTCTTATTGTTAGTACACAGTATTTTTAAATCTTGTGTCTTCTTATTTATAGTACAGATTATTGTTAAATCTTGTGTTTTTTTATTGACAATACACAGTATTGTTAAATCTTGTGTCTTCTTATGGACAATTAACAGTATTGTTAAATCTTTTGTCTTCTTATTGATAGTACACAGTATCGTTAAATCTCTTTGGTTTGTTATTGATGGTACACAGTATTGTTAAATCTTGTCTCTTCTTATTGACAGTACACAATATTGTTAAATCTTGTGTCTTCTTATTGACAGTACACGGTATTGTTAAATTTATTTGTCTTCTTATTGACAGTACACAGTATTGTTAAATTTTCATGTCTTCTTCTTGACAGTACACAGTATCGTTGAATCTTTTCTTTCTTATTGACAATACACAGTATTGTTAAATCTTGTGTCTTCTTTTTGATATTACACAGTATCGTTAAATCTCTTTGGCTTGTTATTGATAGCACATAGTATCGTT
>NW_013745270.1:0-2010 GCF_000517525.1 Limulus polyphemus
CACTTCACGTTGTTGTAGTTTGTGTAGCTTCTCTGTGAAGCTGCTTTCTCAGGTCAAAGTCAAAAGTTAGAAATTTAAGAGCGGTGGTTTACCCAGGGATGTTAAGGGACTAGAGTCTCTTGTTATCCGCTCTTGAATAGTTTAAGTTGTATTTTCTTTCCTATATTTTGTAGTTTAAAATACTGGAGGTGAGATGGGTAATCTTGACTGTGGCTGAGAATGAATTTCAGGTGTGAAGAATCACAAGAAAAGAGACGAAAGTGGTGACGAGGGGAGCTTTGATGCGTGTTTTCTGCATCAAATGTATTTTTGTATTTCATTTTCACGTCAGTTCAATAGTAGGGGCTCCTTTCAATTCTCAGGGGTTATTTTTGAACTATCGTTTTCTCGATTCTCCTGGTTGTGGTTTCTGCTTGATATATACTTGATAGTAACTCAGTTCTAGGCAGAAGTTAGTACCATTTTTTTGTATTACTTCTGACTGTTATAGCCTGGCATGGCTAGGTGGTTAGGGCGCTGGGTGGTGATGACTAGTTGTCTTTCACTGCTAAATTGGGTTGGTCAGCACAGATAGCCCTCCTATAACTTTGCGTGAAATTCAAAAAACAAAACAAACAATCTCTGTTATAGTCACTTATAGATGTAGGAACCCTAAGGTAGCATCTCTTAGGCCTAAGTATTTTCCCATTTCTGCAGTTGTCACTATATATAAGCAACAAATTTGTTGTCCTGTATTTATTTTTAATATGAACGTTGTTTAGATTAAGTTTGTATTTAAAAATATGCGTAACTTAGTGTTGGATATGTATTGCATGTAACAAATTTGTTATATATTTATTTTAATGACAACGTTTGTTTGGATTAAGTTTATATTTAAAAATGTGCCTAGCTTACAGTGTTAGTTACGTACTTCGAAACTCCCGGCAATTCACCGTGGTTGTAGAATATTCGGGAACGTAAGAATCTACAGTATATCCACCTCCGTAACTGGTTAAATATAGCTCAGAATTGTTGTCGGAATTTTCGAGAAACCTTTCTCGCGCCAAAGAGAGAGCTTATAAAGTTGGCTAGGAACCTGCTATAACCATGTACGCTGTAAATCGACATTTGACCAGGAACAGTTATAAATTTCGAAAGTCAGTGGATTCTCATTGGACATTAGTGGTTTTATGAAAATATTATCTTACTTCAACGGTCCAACAATTCAGTGTCTGACAAAGCTAGCTAGCTTCTCGGCAATTGTACGTACATCGACTTCAAGATAGCTGGATATCAAGGAGACTGAACTAGAAAAAATATTTTATGTTGTTTGCAAGTTAGTGAAATTTTTGTTTCATAAAACTTTGTTTGTGGTAAATATTCGTAATAATTGTTGTTGTAAATTGTACTGTCGTATATATATATATTAAAACGTATTTGTGTGAAAAACAAAAATGTTGTGTGTCAATCTTGTTGGCAAAAAGTGTAAAATAACTAAGATATCGGCTTCGGACTATTTCAAATTCTCAATACGTAACAATATAGAACTTGGGTTACCACTTTTCTCACAGTTTCTTGACAGTTGTTGACATCAATGGTATTTTTACGTCTCCGTTTGTTAATTGATTTTTCCGTAACTTCGTTCCGACGAAACTTTAACGACACAAGTCTTTACATAATAAAACTGGTTTATTCTTTCCGAATATAACTTTACGATACACTTAATTTCAATATTCGCGCTAAAACAAACACTATAACGAACGAACGTTAACTTCAACAATACCCTGTGACTGCAGTTCAATTACTCACTATCTACACACACATTATTGTCCCGTCACGTTGTCACCCTTATTTATATACCAGACTACCCTATATCTAGTAAATGCTAGAGCATTCGCCAAGGTACAAGATAGTTCTAGAAACGTGGCGTCACACTAGTCATGTGACTCGCTGACGCAACACTGCCCCCTCCTTAATATTGTTCGTCCCAAACAATAACCACATATAATAAACCAATAACAATGAACAATA
>NW_013745271.1:0-2376 GCF_000517525.1 Limulus polyphemus
AGGTTTTAAGATACTAATTAATTAAGGATTTATCACAGCTTCTGACTTAGCTTTTACGAAGAGTTGGACTGAAATACGTAACTTATTCAATTACCATTCACACCAAGAGTGTCAACCATTTTGTATCTTCTTTCTACAGAAATATTTGATTTTTTAAAAATATGAAATTAAATTAATTTTATTAGCTGTAATGGAGAACCATCATTAGCTAAATATCACAGTATCGTTCCCAGACCAGATAACTTGTGTGACACCAGTTGATAAAGATATGTAATGGGTTTTCATGTTGGTTGGTTTATTCAGTCTGTTTTTTGCAGATAGGCCATTAAGGCCTAACAAGAAAAATAAAACCAAAAATATAAATAGTACAATTACAACACAACAAAGAATAAATTATAAAACTAGATAGTAAATAAAAAAAACTATATTATATTTTACTTTTAAGTCAGCTATAAATAGGATGAATATGTACTGTTAGCCGTTAGTTAGCAGTTTGGTTTTAGTTTTGATAATGAATAGAAAAATCCTACAAGAATATTTTAGGATACAAACCTTTACATTTTTATCTGTCTAGAACTATTGTTACCACATAATAAGATACTGTATGAATGACTAGATCAGGTTCTTTAAGAAAAGTAAGCAAATTTGAATTATAATTAGTTTTATTATTCTGTTTCTCTACATAATTAGTCAGAACTTCTTATAAAGATTTTTGAATTCCTTTTCTAATGTTATATATTATTATTTTTTACTTTTAATTTCTTCACCTTTGTTGACTTGCTTGTAAAGGTGACTGTTTTTTTTTTTGCTAACGTAAAATGATGACATTTGGGAATGATGTTTGTATTTCTAAAATTAAAAATCAAGTTTATGCTAGATCTGTTTTCATGAAACTTCAGATAAGAAAACTGACATCAGTTTAGTAGAGAGGTTAAGAAAACTGACATCAGTTTAGTAGCGAGGTTAAGAAAACTGTCATCAGTTTAGTAGCAAGGTTAAGAAAACTGACATCAGTTTAGTAGAAAGGTTAAGAAAACTGACATCAGTTTAGTAGAGAGGTTAAGAAAACTGACATCAGTTTAGTAGCGAGATTAAGAAAACTGTCATCAGTTTAGTAGCAAGGTTAAGAAAACTGACATCAGTTTAGTAGAAAGGTTAAGACCACATCCCAGCCATATATGAAATAGAGAATAATATCTCTAATAGATAAACAAATTATTAATGTTTTTTGTAATTTCTAAGACATTTGTCTGCGGACTTACAACGCTAGAATCCAGGTTTCAATGCCCGTAGTGAACAGAGCACAGATAGCTCATTGTGTAGTTTTGTGCTTAATTATAAACAAACAAACAAATCTATGTCTACCACTAGGGATTGAACCCTGGATTTTATTATTATGATCCCTTAAGCTGAGAAACAGATAATTTTACAAGCATATTTTGTTAAAATCCAGAGTTCGAATCCCCTCAGTGGACAGACTGTATATAGCCCATTGTGTAGCTTTGCGCTGATAGCAATAAAATGAAATTATTAAATTCTTATATGATTCGTTTACTTCACTGAAAAATTATTTTTTAACGATTTCCAGACCAATTCGAAGATTACCCATAACTAAGACAATCAATTTTAGATAATGACTCTATAATATACGTCTTATTATTCATCCTTCAGTTTATCTTAAACTTAACTTTTTCTATTCATCGGTCCATATAAAATATATTGAAAATAAATACTACAATAGGCTGGTTGGGACTTCCATGATTTGATAATAATATAGCCTCGCTACTAAACTGATGTTAGTCTTCTTTATTCAAAAGGAGAAACTCTGTCAGTGAAGAAGTTCCCTACAATTTAAAACATACCTATTTTATATCCAAAATATGTCAGAAAATTTGTGAGCTAAAGGGTCATTTAGATTTAATAATTATAAACGGTTAGTTGCTATCTGTACTAAAGTTTACACGTCTCTTAACTGAAGGTTATCTTTCAATTTTTAATCTTCTCACCCAGTTTGTTTCCTTTAGAGCAAAGCCGCATTGGGCTACCTGCTGTGTCTACTGCGGACTTTAGAGTAAGTCCACAAACTTACCGGTATCCCACCAGAGGACCCCTTCTAATAAGTGATCCTATCTTTATATTCAGTAGACCATATACAGTTGTGTACTTCATGTCCTAATAAGGGTTCCTGCTTGTATATTCAATAGATTGTATGGATGTGTACTCCTCATCCAATGTGGACCCCTCACTTTATATTCAGTACAATTTATACAGCGATGTGCTCTTCCTCCTAATGAGGGCTCCTGACTCTATATTCGGTACAATTTATACAGCAATGTGCTCTTCCTTCTAATGAGGGCTCCTGACTCCATATTCGAT
>NW_013745272.1:0-990 GCF_000517525.1 Limulus polyphemus
TTTCTAAGCCTTTCTAATGTATCTAGCATCATTTCTTTCTTTTAAATCAAGATTTCAATGAGGTAGGTTGTGTCTTTAGTCTACCCAAAATTTCATATTTTTTTAGATACAAATACAGCTTAGTTACTACATTTGATAAATTATAGTTGAATGCTATGGTATTGATGTAGTAATTTATGATTTTTTTAGTTATTTAAAAGTATATATAAAACCTAAAAATAATATTTTATTTCATGTCCTACACGTGCAAAATTTTTAAAGGCTTAGGAACCTACATCAAGCAGAAACTGAGTACAAAGGTCGTAACTAGAAGAGATAACTGTTTGCTTTACTTCTTTATTTACTGTTCTATGTTTTAGGAAAAATAACTTCAAGAACTTATTTCAAAATTGCAATAATCTATATACAAATATAATGTATAACAATTGAAATGTAACTGCATTTTACAAAATACTAGTCGACTATAACACAGCCAAGACAAGTTACTTTGTATAGACCAAAGGTCACCTTTATGTTATTTGATACAGTAACATGAGTGCATGTGAGCTGCATTGTTGTAACTTCTGTATTGTTAGCCAGGTATGGGTGAAAGATCAATATAATAAAAATAATAAGTATATATAAATGTTATGAGATTTAAGCTATTTCGTCTAAACATTTATGTTTTCATGTTATAATTTGTGTTCATTCTAGAATGAAAGATTCATAATTTATGTTTATTTCCAAATTTTTTTATGGTGGTTGTAAGATCGGTCAAATTTATCGAACCCGTACAGAAATTAATTACTGAAAATATAATATAAAATATAAAGTTTTTTCTTAAGAAATACTTGATAACTATCCAGACATTATAAAGATTTTGCATGTGAAATTTTGAAATTTTGTGATGCATAAAAGTATTTTTAATGTTAAGATGAAAATTACTTTGCATGATAAATAAGCAAGATGTGAAAAGAAAAAAAAAAAGACATGACAGAAACATTGCTTTAC
>NW_013745273.1:0-739 GCF_000517525.1 Limulus polyphemus
ATGTGTTTATTTTCATATAATAACAGTTCTACTGTTTTGTAACGTTCTAATCTTTTCTACCATAAAACAGTTTTTGAATTGTGTGTCAATATAACTCTTATCACTGTAATAATCTACACATTTTTGCTGCCTTCATTGAAGTTAAATGTATGCAGGTTACTCAATTTGCATAATCAGGATGATTGATAATATGAAATTGAGTTCATAAAGGTACACAAAAGTCACATACACATAAAAATGTACATATACTGTTATGGAAATAATTATGGAAACGCACAGATGATATCAATATAGGAGTCACAAAAATGAGTAATTGCAACTAAATGGTCAATTTATCAACAACACAATACATTATTACAGAAAGTGCTAAAGAAAAACGAATAAGCTATATAATGCATTAGTACTTTGCTTTTGCTTTAAACTGCTTTTTAGCAGTTTACCTTGCTAACAAAAGTTTATCAATACATACTTGGAAAATATTTTCCTAATTGTCTTGTATTACTATTCACACCTTAGCCTAGTTGTTTGGTTGCACCTTCTCAATTTCCATATAAGTCTATACATCCTTAATATTATTCATATCGGTACTTTGTGCAGGCTATGGCAGTTGTGAGTGTTGCATTGACCTTCTTTTTCTTCTTCCAGGTATCAATTCACCACATTTGTCGCATTCTTGAGGTCATTGTCATGCTGGAAGATGGATCTTTACTATCTTGTTCCTTGTATGTTGAAGAAGAAT
>NW_013745274.1:0-2356 GCF_000517525.1 Limulus polyphemus
TATTGTATTAACTCATGGAGAGTAGTTTAAAACATATATGAAGTCAAAAACGCGGAAGATTTATCATTCTTATGTAGGTCAATGTGTCTTTATCTTAATTAAATTATTAATAATAATAAAACGTTTTACAAATTTATACCTTTTTACTTCGTTTCCTTATGTCTATGTATATATATATATATATATATTATTTAAAGAATTTGTGAACAGGGTTTATTCTTACCTGATTCTGTGAATCTAACACCACACATACAGGATACAAGGACTAATGAGAAATAATAAGACATCGCTGTTGTTTGCCTGCAATATAAAATTTACTTATGTTTACTACAAGTAAAAGAATACGAACAGGGCAATAACAACTTATATTCTACCCAGTGCTTATCGTACAGAGAATTATCTATCTGTATGTTGCCCAGTGCTTATCGTACAGAGAATTATCAATATTCTACTCAGTGGTTATCGTACAGAGAATTATCTATCTGTATGTTGCCCAGTGCTTATCGTACAGAGAATTATCAATATTCTACCCAGTGCTTATCGTACAGAGCTAACAGACAGAATAACTCATAAGCTAATTTAACTAGGTAAATAAAAATATAAACAAAATTCAACTGATGTTATTCTCTTTCAAAAGTCAAAACAGAACGCTTTATTAGATTGATTGTGATAACAGAGAATAAACTTACACTGAACAAGAAACACTTTATTATACAAATTTCGTAGAAACGTGCTTTTATTCAGGTGATAATCTTAACGCTATTCGTGTAGCAGTTTATTAATTAAGGTCCTGGTGCCTGAAAACACTTGTTACTGGTTTTATTCAGTTAAACGTTTTGGTTCCTGAAAAAACTTGTTACTGGTCATATTCTGTTTGCCTGAAAACACTTGTTACTGGTTTTATTCAGTTAAACGTTTTGGTTCCTGAAAAAACTTGTTACTGGTCATATTCAGTTTGCCTGAAAACACTTGTTACTGGTTTTATTCAGTTAAACGTTTTGGTTCCTGAAAAAACTTGTTACTGGTCATATTCAGTTTGCCTTAAAACACTTTAACACTTTAAATTATCAGTCCCCGACTACTCCAAAAATCATTTACAAAAGTTGTTACTGAGAAATGGACTATACATGGGATTAAACTGCCATTTTATCACCCACTACAAACCAGTCCCCTAATTAATTCAAAAGTCAATAGTAAAGGTTTTACCCAAAAAATGGATTGAACATGGGAATACTCCACCATTTTATCACCCTCTACAATCCAGTCTCTAAGTATCTGAAAAATCAACTATAAAGCCTCCTTTCCCCAATACACATATCTTAGTGTGACGTCATTGAGGTATAAACAAACACCTATGCTACACTTAAAGTCCTAATGTTTCAGCTTCCAAGTATTTTACTTACGTGGTTCAAGGACGAGAAACGGGTGCTTGAACCAAGACTCTGAACCATATGTCTAAGTTGAACGAAACGTGCTTCATGAAAGATGTCTTTTTAATGTCATCCCGCCATTTTACTTTTATCTCTTCTAGTTCAATGTTATAAAATGCGTCCCCACACGTAAAAACGACACACTTAGGGCGTTAAACCAGAATATTTTTGTTTTTAAAACCAGTTTTCTTGTTCTTGATGACGCACGTTCTTTAGTAAACCAAAAGTAACTCGAAACAATGATCTTTAGTGCATAATTTACTGTAAAACTTCTCTAAAAAACTCAATAATGTCTTACTGCTGCCTGCTTTATCAAAATGTCATACAACTTCACAAAATTCTGACAAATATTGTTATAAGTGCTACTTTACATTAGTTTTGTAATTATTTTACAGTGTTCCATGTGAAATCATAAACTAGTGGAACTGAGTACACAAATATTATGATTTGTGCCACATTATTTCATTGGTCTTTTTTAGTGTAACATGATTTTATTGGCCCCACTTTTAGTGTAACATAATTTCATTGGCTCTTTGTTTAGTGTAACATGATTTCATTGGCTCTTTGTTTAGTGTATATATTTTACCTGAAAACTAATATGGTAAACTGAAATCACGACGGCCATGACAGAAATGTTATAATAATATAATGAGAAATTCGATGTTTAATTCTTTAACAGTAACATCAGTTAGTAGAAGCCATCTTATTTTCTCTGTATTGTTTATCTATTTATTTATTTTTACAGAAGGCTTTGGTTTATTTTGAATTTCGGGCAAAGCTACACGAGGGCTATCTGCACTAGCCGTCCCTAAGTAAACAGTGAAAGACTAGAGAGAAGGCAGCTAGTCATCACCACCCACCGCCAACTCTTGAGTTACTCTTTTACCAACGAATAGTGGGATTGACCGTCACATTATAATGCCCCC
>NW_013745275.1:0-3291 GCF_000517525.1 Limulus polyphemus
GCCTGGCACCATAGAGGTAAGGATGGAAATATGTCAGTCTCTTTACTATAGCAAGGAGTTCCCTCCGTGTTACACAGAAGTTCCTCTCTGGTTTACTCAGAACCCTACTAAAGTAGGCCACCACATGTTCGTTTTCGCCCACTTTCTGACACAACACTCCTCCAATTCCGACATTACTAGCATCACAATCCAGTATGTATGGCAGTGAGGGATTTGGAAGCTTTAAAAGTGGAGATGAGGCCAATTTTTCTTTCAAAGTGTTGAAAGCATGCTGGCAAGAAACTGTTTATTCGAACTTCTGGCCTTTTTTGGTCAAATCATGTAGTGGAGCAGTTATAGTTGCAAAGTCCTTCACAAACTTCTGGTAATAGGTAGAGAGTCCTAAGAAACTTCTTAACTTTCGCAAATTGTCTGGTATTGGCCAATCATGCACTGCTTTCACCTTGTCAGGATCAGTTTGCACACCATGCTCACTTACAATGTGACCTAAGTAAAGCATCTCTTTCTGGAAAAAGTGGCATTTCTTGGGATGGAGTTTGATGTTTGCTGCTTTCAAACGCTTGAATACTTCCTCTAGCTGGGACATTTCCTCATCAAAAGTTGTTGCAAATACAATGACATCATCCAGGTACACTAGGGCTATTCTCTATTGTAGGCCTTCCAGTACTCTTTCCATCAGCCTCTCAAACGATGTTGGAGTATTGCTAAGCCCGAATGGCATCACACGGTATTGCGAGAGACCTTGGCCATAACTAAATGCAATCTTAGGTTTATCTGCTTCAACCATTTTAACTTGATGGAAACCTGACTTTAAGTCCAGAGTTGAAAACCACCTGGCTTCACTTAGTGCATCAAGAGTATAATCAATTCTTGGCAGTGGATATGAGTCTTTTTTGGTTATACTGTTAAGAGCTCTAAAGTCCATACAGCAGCATTGGGTCCCATCCTTCTTCTGGACTAACATGACGGGAGCTGACCAGGGACTATCTGATTACTCGACTATTCCTTCCTTAATTAGGCCATCCATGACCTTCTCCAACTCTTGTCGCATTGCTGGAGCTATTCTTCTTGGAGGGATCTTTATTGGAAGATGATTACTTGTGTTTATTGTGTGCTCCACAAGGTCTGTGCAGCCGAGGTCATGATCTCCTTTCGAAAATACATCTGCATAATTTGCCAACAGTTCCCTAACCTAAAGAGCCTGTGATGATATCAGATGGACTGTGCTCTTCTTATAGAGGTCAGTTAAATGTTCTGGGAGTGTACGTCTTTCCTTTATGGTAGTATTTCTTGCTTTAACATTGACTGGCTCTACCTCCTGGCACACACCCAACAATGCCCCTTCCTTAAGTGTCTGCTCACATTTAGAGAAATTGGCCACTGTTATAGGTACTACTTGATGACCTGCCACAAGTGACAATCCAATCTTCAAATCCACTGCTTCCACAAGCATTGGGCTTCCTTGGGGATATTCTTTTATCCTACCCCAGATTATCTTCTCTGACATAGGGAGGTATTTTACTTGACTTAAGTGCTGTTACATGCAAATCAACAGATGCAGCAACACTTACTGGAATTTGGCCTTTGTTGTTTCCAAACGTCATTTTATAGAAGTTAACTACACACTTCCTCGGTATTAAATAGTCCAATCCTAATATGCATTGGTCTTCAATGTCAGCCAAGTATACTTTCTGTCTATTCTTCATGCTCATGAGCTCAATAGTTACCCACACTGGTCCCCACAACCTTGCATAATGTCCTGTCACACCACAAAGCTTCTGTACAGCTTCTGGTACTCCTTCGTGATCTCATACCTTGATGCTCACAAGGGTTTGCTGAGACACAGAGTTCTATGAAAAAGTTGCACCTTTGGCCATCCAGCTTCCCTGTCACGTAGATACTATGTGTGTTGCCATTTTACACTTAGCTGTTGGGACTTTCACGATGGAGGTTGGTGGGCGTCCCTTTGCACCAACCACTACTGGTTTCCCGAAGCTGACTTATTGGTGGTATTTTTCTTACACTGGCTCCTCAGATGTCCTTGCTCCCCACAGTTCCAACAGCCTTTCTTGGTATCAGCCTTTACTGCTGTATCGTCTCCCCTGTGTTGAAGTTGCCAGCATTTAGTTCTCTTGTACCCAAGTTTGTTACAGTGCCAGCAAAGTCCCTCAAACTTCTCTGAAAGCTGACCTTTTCTTGCCTTGAATCCAGATGACTGTACCAACCTCGGTACCTCTGTGCTGGACTTAACGTAGGATTGAAATTCGAGAGCTCTGGCCATTGCATCCTGCATGGTAAACGGGTGTGCTTGCTTCACTTGCATCTTAAGTTGTGGACTGTCCAAGGCATCTACAAACTGATCTCTCAGCAACAACTTGAGGAGATCGGGTGGTGCAGTTAGGTAGGCTTTGTGTGCCATGCTCTCCAAGTCCTGTGCCAGCTCTTGCAGGCTCTCCCCTTTAGCACGGACTCTTGTTCTGAACCTGGCCCTGTAGACTTCTGACTGGTTTTGGGTTTCGTGCCTGAGTTCCAGAGCCTGTACCAGTGCTCTATAGTTGTGTCTGTCGCCTGCTGTCAACTGTCCAAGTATTTCCAGTGGTTGTCCCTTCAAGCTCGTTGCCAGATATACTGCTTTCTGCTCCTCTGTCCATCCGTTCATCTCTGCCCGTAACTCAAACTGTGCTCTATATGCTTCCCATGGTGCTTTCCCATCGTATTCCTGTGGATTCCTTCATACTGGATCACTCCTAGTACTGACATTCATATCTGGGATGTGACTTCTAACGGGACTGAATATGTCTGCATTAGGGTTTAGCTGCTACTCTGTAAGGGGCTTGCCGTTGTCTGGGGCTGATTAAATCGATGATCAATGTATCCTCCTTGTGTAACACACAACAAATCCTTCTTTAATGTATCTAATTCGCTTTTAAATTTACTGATGTTTTCCATTTGTACTTCTTGCCATTGCTGTTGATTTTCCTGTAGTTGCTGCTGACTTTCTTCCTGTTTCCTTTCTTGTTCCAGTTGCCACTGCTGTAATCTCTCTTCTTGTTTCTTTTCTCGTTCTTCTTGTTTATTTTCTTTTTCCTCCAACAACTGTTGTAATCTCTCTTGTTTATTTTGCTGTTCGAGCTACCATTGTTGTAGGTTTTCTTGCCACTGCTGTAATATTTCTTCTTGTTTCTTTTTTCGTTCTTCTTGTTTAGTTTCTTTTCCTCTAACAACTGCCGTAATTTCTCTTCTTGTTTCTTTTCTTTTTCCTCTAACAACTGCCGTAAATTTCTCTTCTTG
>NW_013745276.1:0-1850 GCF_000517525.1 Limulus polyphemus
ATCTGCTTGACCAACTATCCTTTCTCTAACAAAATCTGGCAATTCGAGAGAACCTTGAGTTCTATTATATTATATGTTGTACCACAATATAATAAGTGTGCGGACCATTTTCATTTATATAGTGCTCTGTGATCACAAATTAGTTAGCATAAATCAGTTAAATGACGAAAAATTAGGTGTCTATTTACTTGTGAGCACTCAGTGGATACAAACGTATAGTTTGGGGTGAGCAGAAAGATTTTAAGGAAAATTTATAACTGCGTTGTAGAGACATCATAATCCTTAAAATTGTGCAGACATTTTTTTCTATTTTAATTCGTAAAAAACTCCAAATAGATGTTATATAATATAAGTAAAAAAAATTAAAATACAAAGGTTGTGTATGTTATATTGAAATTAATTTACAATCCACATTGCCATGTTCAGTCATGCTCCATCTGATGATTGTATATTTTGGCAATAGTCCTGCAGCATACTTTCCATTGCAAACGCCTCCATTGTATGACTGTCATGTCTAAAGCACATCACTCCTCATTCAATTCTTTCCATAATCCATCTAGTGTACGAGGATGATGGTTTCCTAGTACCCTTTTCAACAGTCTGATTACATATCACAGAACTATGCTACAATAGCAGCATCATTTTGATGGATAACTAAAGTCAAACCCCCTTTTTTTAGATAGATTGGGGACTGACCAATTTCGTTCTGTTTGCTAAAATGTGCACTGTTTGATGAACTGGTGTTAATTTATTTGAATGTATATGTTTCAGTTATCCTTGATATGGATGTCAGTGACGGTGGAATTAAATGAATGTTTATCACAAGTGAAGGATAATGTTGAGCATATCATGGTATTTGCACAATGAATTCCAAATAAACTGTTACTATGATGAAGGGTTAGTTTCTTACATTTCTAGTATTCATCAAACACTTTTGCCATCACGTGTATGGTATAGAATGTACTGCTATAGTATATCATGCAACGTTGAATTTGCTGAGGAACTTCACAGAACTAGAAGGTATAACCACGCACACTGGGATCACAATTATGAAGGAGTACAACTTCACTGTGGAGTAACAACTGGGTCAACAGTATGACAAATGGGTTTTCTTGCTGGCAGAGTAAGTTTGTCCATTTGTAGTAACTGGATCTTAGATACGAGGCTGCTGGGAAACTTAAAGTCTTAACTGTATCAACAAACCATGTAAATAGAGGACATTCTATTGACAAAGTAATGACAGGTACAATGAAAGGGAAGATGTGACAAAAGCTGTTAAAGATATAGCTTTGGTGCTACTTGCCATACAACAAGTTTTGTACCAACAAAGAGTTTTCTATAGCAATATAACGTTATGCACATTAAAATTATGCTTATTAGATATATGACCACAATATATTTAGTAGTATCAAAGTGTTCTAGGTAATCTAGCTATCATCAATAGTTTACAAGCCATAAATATTCTAGAAGCAAGCTATCACCAAGTACCGTTTCAGACTAGTTTAATAGAATGGATAATGCAAGATACTGTATAAAAATTTGACAATGAAATTCCATCTAATAGCTCAGAAAGTAAGGGTTACAACTTCATTTCAGACTGATTTCTCAATAAATCAACTATCCTGACCTCTTACAGTTATCTTTCACTCCCAGCCGTAGTGACTGGGTATGGATGCTGCTGCTTTTGGATGGTGTTTTCTCTTCCTATGCAAAACCAGGAAATACTGTTACTTTTTCCTCCTTCTGATATTCTGCTGGATCATAATTTGTATGCAGGTTTAACTCGTTCACAATCTGCTTGCTAGTAATGTCAGAGTTGCAGAGCCATTTCAGTAATGTAAAGTTTCAGA
>NW_013745277.1:0-5232 GCF_000517525.1 Limulus polyphemus
AATGTTTTACGTTCTTTGAAGTAACTTTATTATATATACATGACCAGTTTACTAGACTATTTTACTTTATAACTACAATGTTTTACGTTCTTTGAAGTAACTTTATTATATATACATGACCAGTTTACTATCTCCAGTCTGATAGGTGTAGCTCCCCATCGGTATAGCGGTAAGTCTACGGACTTACAATGCCAAAATCCGGTGTTCGAGTCTCCGTAGTGTACACACAGCTGATAGCTCAATGTGGCTTTGCTGTTAAACAAACAGTTGTCACCTTAAATGTGAAAACTTCTCGTACATGTCGGATCACAAAGCTGAAATACTGTACCTATAACATATTAATAACAGATGAACAATGTATGATATTTTCCTTCAGTAATATATTCACATGATTAACGAATTAACCAATAAAAAAAAAACAGAATATTGTAATTAATGTATGAGATACAAAAACAATCAAACATAGAGAACAGTTTTATGAAAAGAATTAAGAGCAGAGATTAGAAACGAAACCCGTATGGGACACGATTACTAATGGTGTCTTAATGATCAAGTTGTTTTTGTTTGTTTTTGAACGTAGTAAATGCTAATTAGGTTGCGTCAAATGTGCAAATTCGTTGTCTTGTATTTAAAGAAAACTGGCCGATCGTGGTCACAGGGTTAGTGTGCTTATATCCATAAGAGTTCGATGTTCGAGTCTCGTTACTGCTAAAAATCAACTGGGTGCGTTATAAGGGTGACGGTTAACTTCCATTATTCAGTCGGAAATAAGTATTTTATATGTTGGTGTAGAGAGCCGTCCCTCTACTCTAGGGCCCCGGCATGGCCAGGTGGTTAGGGCACTCGACTCGCAATCGACTCCCCGTCCCACCAAACATGGTCGCCCTTTCAGCCGTGGGGGCGTTATAATGTGACGGTCAATCCCATTATTCGTTGGTAAAAAGAGTAGCCCAAGAGTTGGCGGTGGGTGGTGATGACTAGCTGCCTTCTCTCTAGTCTTACACTGCTAAATTAGGGACGGCTAGCGCAGATAGCCCTCGTGTAGCTTTGCGCGAAATTCAAAAACAAACAAACCCTCTACTCTGTCAGTTGAAAACTAGGAAGGACTAGCGCAAATGCCCTCGTGTAGTTTCGCGCGAGTATCCAGAAAACAACAAACTTTAGAAGGCGTATGGAGAAAGAAAAGTCGCAACTATTTCAGTATTTTTATAAATACGAGACTACAAGAAATCAAGACTTTTGATTTGTAGGAACTTATCTGAAGAAAGCTTCAAAACGAGTGTCAAATGCTTAAATCTAAAACTACACTTTGTTACTAATCTTTATTTTATTCTATACATTTATTTTTCAGCTTAGGTCTAAGCCCGATAGGTGTCGAAAACCTTGACACAGAAAAAACACATTTTATTTCCAAGTATAGCAAATCATTCGGAGTTATTTAAATAAAAAATAGTTTGGATTGAAATATAACGATTTCAAACAGTTCGACATTCGGGGTACTCGAAAATTTTTAGATATCCTTTCGCCCCGTGACCTTTACATACTGGGGGAGTTTCAAAATTATGGTGTGAATTGAAAGGTTACAGTAACGTACTAGCGTGTGTGCTTGGGAGGGAGAGCATAGAAAGTCGAAAAGATGGCAAAGTGAAGGCGAGGAAGGCCCAGCTGCAAGAGGATCTAAGGTGAAGAGAAGCCGTCAACAAAATATATTATCAATCTGGCTTTAATAGGACCTGGCAGGGATCTATAAATCCATTTCCAAGTTAAGCCTAATGACTCCTAGTTACGGTTAACATGGCCTAGATAAGATTGCAGTGTTTACACTTTGTATTTTTAAAAGAATGAGAATCCATTATAGACGAAGAACGTAAATGGAAACATTTTAACGTGTATATTCTTTATTAGTACTTTATAGTATTGAACAATCGTGAACTTGAGTCAAAATTACAATTACAATTCTTTTTTCCTACAATTCATTTAACTCCATAATTTATTTGAAGGTCACAGCAAGATGCAAAAATGGCCGAAAAACTTGTCGATTTACTTATATTATCTCATAAAGTCAGAACAATACAAACTTTGTTCATTACATCTTTGTTCGAAAGAACTACTAACAAAATGATCTAACGTAATCCGCGCTATAAGAACTATTAGCGTGTGGAATCTTCAGTGGTTTAAGAATAAAACTTTTTTTTAACCGACGAAAATCTGTTACAAGCAACAGCTTGTAAGCTAAGCCTACTTAGTGTATCTGAGGTCTCAATGTATGAACGAGTAAATTGTCCTATATGTCGTGACTTTGTTCATCAGTGGCTTTCGCTTAGATCTTAAAGTAATTTGGATACGAACTGTTAAAAAAGAAACATTGTGACGCAAGGGGGGAAGTGGGGTGGACAGATGGGGCACAATACCGAAAGAACTGAAAAAACAAACCTGGACTGTTAAAAAAGCAACATTGTGACGCAAGGGGGGAAGTGGGGTGGACAGATGGGGGCACAATACCGAAAGAACTGAAAAACAAACTTGGAACTGTTAAAAAAGAAACATTGTGAACAATACTTCACTGTATTTACTGTTTCAACTATTACAGACCAACCAGTTCACGAGAAAATCGTTAACAATACTTCACTGTATCCTCTTTGTTACGCAGTCCTTAGGTTTTTCCTGATAATGTGAATTTAGGCACATTGAAAAGGGTACTTTAAATGTCTGATCGTTCAGGGAAATGATATTACGAATTTCTTTTCCGTATACTTCCTACTGTAATCAGATTTATTATCTGGAAATAGCGTGTCTTGAATTTCAATTTGTGCCGTTAGTAAAAACGGAAAAGGTGATTCGTCTTTTATTCAGAATTGTCACTTACAATAAATTATGGCACGCACTTTAGATAAAGTGCCTCCAGCTTCGTCTTTCATTTCTTCTGTACTACTTTGTGAAGCCAGGTATTGGTGTTGTTGTTTTTTCAAAAAAAAAAATTAGTGTTTCCTGTTTGAAATTTAATTCAACTCCGTGATATTTTACGTTTTGGCTATTTCTGTGCTCATATTTATAGATGATTGATTATTTCAATATTAACCTATCGTGAAAGCTAATGTGTTTAAGGATTAACAATGACAGTAACAAATACAATACCAATGATGTTAACAAGTGACTGGTAAAAGTGGAGTAGCCTTAGGCTACTTGTGCTCTGAAAGTAGTGTTTAACGAGATTGTTACAGAAAGTTAAAACACGTTACTGACGTCATCAAATGTAAGATGTCACCATTTCGAACGAATAAGGAAAGTAAACCACTTTAGATGTCATTTCTCAAATAATTTCAGTTAACTTTAACGACACAAAATTCTGTTATCACGAGTTTACGATTAAGGTAAAGATTAGAGTTGAAATCCTTCCGTTATCCATGTGTAGTGCTTACTTTATAATGACGACATTCATGGTGCTTACTTTATAATGACGACATTCATGGTGCTTACTTTATAATGACGACATTCATCGTGCTTACTTTATAATGACGACATTCATCGTGCTTACTTTATAATGACGATATTCATAGTGCTTACTTTGTAACGTCGACATTCATCGTGCTTACTTTATAATGACGACATTTATGGTGCTTATTTTATAATGACGACATCCACAGAAGTTATTTTATAATGACGACATTCATGGTGCTTACTTTATAATGACGACATTCATAGTGCTTACTTTATAATGACGACATTCATAGTGCTTACTTTATAATGACAACATTCAAGGTGTTTATTTTACAATGACGACATTCATAGTGTTTATTTTACAATAATGACATTCATAATGTTTATTTTACAATGACGACATTCATAGTGCTTATTTTATAATGACGACGTTCATAGTGTTTATTTTACGATAATGACATTCATAGTGTTTATTTTACGATAATGACATTCATAGTGTTTATTTTAGAATAATGACATTCATGGTGTTTATTTTACGATAATGACATTCATAGTTATAGTATTTTGACACTTGTGTGTAAAGTTAAAATCGTAGATAATATTCAACGTTAAACTGGTACACAATTAAAAATATTTTATTTAACATTCACATTCATAGTGTTTATTTTATAATGACATTCATAGTGTTTATTTTAGATTGACGACATTCATAATGTTTATTTTACGATAATGACATTCATAGTGGTTATTTTAGACTGACAACATTCAAGGTGTTTATTTTACGATGACGACATTCATAGTGCTTATTTTATAATGACGACGTTCATAGTGTTTATTTTACGATAATGACATTCATAGTGTTTATTTTAAAATGGCGAGACAATATAATTCTTTAGTTGCTCATCATGAGCAGTACATGTTGTCTGCAGTACATTTTCAATAATGTAGTTGTGTTGTCTGCAGTACATTTTCAATAATGTAGTTGTGTTGTCTGCAGTTCATTTTCAATAATGTGGTTGTGTTGTCTGCAGTACATTTTCAATAAAGTAGTTGTGTTGTCTGCAGTACATTTTCAATAATGTAGTTGTGTTGCCTGCAGTACATTTTCAATGATGTAGTTGTGTTGTCTGCAGTAAATTTTCAATAATGTGGTTGTGTTGTCTGCTGTACATTTTCAATAATGTAGTTGTGTTGTCTGCAGTACATTTTCAATAATTTAGTTGTGTTGTCTGCTGTACATTTTCAATAATGTGGTTGTGTTGTCTGCAGTATATTTTCAATAATGTAGTTGTAGTGTCTGCAGTATATTTTCAATAATGTAGTTGTGTTGTCTGCAGTATATTTTCAATAAAGTAGTTGTGTTGTCTGCAGTATATTTTCAATAAAGTAGTTGTGTTGTCTGCAGTACTTTTTCAATAATGTAGTTGTAGTGTCTGCAGTACATTTTCAATAAAGTAGTTGTGTTGTCTGTCTGCAGTACATTTCAATAATGTAGTTGTGTTGTCTGCAGTTCATTTCAATAAAGTGGTTGTGTTGTCTGCAGTATATTTTCAATAAAGTGTTGTGTTGTCTGCAGTACATTTTCAATAATGTAGTTGTGCACTGCAGACACCACAACTACATTATTGAAAATGTACTGCAGACAACACAACTACTTTATTGAAAATGTACTGCAGACAACACAACTACTTTATTGAAAATGTACTGCAGACACTACAACTACATTATTGAAAATGTACTGCAGACAAGCAGTTCATTTTCAATAAAGTGGTTGTGTTGTCTGCAGTATATTTT
>NW_013745278.1:0-2210 GCF_000517525.1 Limulus polyphemus
TTAGAGGACCTGCTTATTGGTCAGTATACAGTTCTTAGAGGTCATGCTTATTGGTCAGTATACAGTTCTTAGAGGACATGCTTACTGATCAGTATACAGTTCCAAGAGGACATGCTTACTGGTCAGTATACAGTTCTTAGTGAACATGCTAACTGGTTAGCATACAGTTCTTAGAAGCCCTGTTTACTGAAGTTTTTATATTAGTGTGTTAGTGAAGTGTGCAACAGTTAAACTGAACATGCGTGAAAATAAACTGTCATCGTTCTTGTTTAATTCTGAGCAATGTGCTTCGTGTAATCAACCCTTTAAAAATTAATTACCGAGAACCAAAGATAAAACTGTTGTATTAGAAGATCAGTTTGATTTTATCAGATATATTGACTCACCTCAGTCCAGCTTCTTTGCTATGGGAGATAAGCCTTATCTTCTATAATGTGTCTTCAATTGTTTGAAAAAATGATGATGAAAATGTAGCTGAAAGCCCAAAATCAAAGTAAATCAGATTATAATAAATTAGAAACAAATCTGTCATACTTCCTTTTGTGAATAAAATGAATGTTTCAGTGAATAATGCATCACTGTGATCTTCTCAGTGGCTTGATCTTTATTTATTTCAACGAGCACTTTTCTGCTAAATAAACTTTCTATTGTGAATCGTGAATATTGCCTGATGAATTTTAATTAGAATATAATTGGTTCTAAATTACTAGAAATATATCTTTGTGATTCTTCGAGTTAGTTACAGAAAAACTTCATTGACTTGAAGAAAAGTGTCTGAACTGCTATTTTTAAACGGAACCGACCTGGCCATTATATTTCTCTTCTCGGTAGAACACTGGTGCTTAATCACACTATAGCTAGTTGTAATTGGCCTAAACAAAAAGATTTATATCTTCCAACACGTAGTAAAATTTGTGTGGAATAAAATACATTGGATAAAGGCTAGTCATCTTTCATCGGTCTGTAATGAACTTAGTTTCAATTGACCATAAGAAGACAAGCTCCGAGCAGTTACCTGTAATTCAGAAACATCCGTTATTGGCTGATAATTTACTTGCTGATGCTATTACACTTTACAGTTTTAAAAATCACGACTACTTGTTGGACATCCATCTTGTTGATATATTAGATATGCCCTCAGGAGATCTTGGGAGGTGGAAGAGTGTCAAAAGATTTAAAGATAACCAATTTCACAAACTTCTATGTTGGACCTCTTTTTTGTGTTTATTTGATAGTCAAACAAACCGACCTTTTTTATAAGCCTCAATGAACACTTAACGACTGACGAGTTTTGAGTTTTTATTTCTTTGATCGTCTTCACTATAATCAAACAACGATAGTCGTTAAATATGTTCTTTCCTCCTTTGTTTTTAATAAAGCGCCCCCTAGAAATGTATTTATGTAATTTTATACTAGATAAATGGTGCCATTTGCGAATAAATAAAAGCCAAAACTACACTCCTGGAAAAGAGTTAGCAGTTTTTCAGTATCATAACAGATGTACGTACTTTAAAACAAGATCACTTGAACTACTACATTATAATAGGTCTCACAGAAAGAAGTAAGATGAAATTAAAGATGACAAAAATACTCAAGTTAACATTCAAATTATAATTGTTAATTATTGTTTAAGAATTTTAGTGACTGATAATAAGAATGAGTATTGTATTTTAGTGACTGTTAGCAAGAGTGAGTATTGTATTTTAGTGACTGATAATAAGAATGAGTATTGTATTTTAGTGACTGTTAGCAAGAGTGAGTATTGTATTTTAGTGATTGTTAGCAAGTGTAAATATTGTATTTTAGTGACTGTTAGCAAGAGTGAGTATTGTATTTTAGTGACTGTTAGCAAGAGTGAGTATTATATTTTAGTGATTGTTAGCAAGTGTAAGTATTATATTTTAGTGACTGATAGTAAGAATGGGTATTGTATTTTAGTGACTGTTAGCAAGAGTGAGTATTATATTTTAGTGATTGTTAGCAAGTGTAAATATTATATTTTAGTGACTGATAGTAAGAATGGGTATTGTATTTTATTGACTGTTAGCAAGAGTGAGTATTGTATGTTAGTGACTAATATTAAGAGTGAGTATTGTGTTTTAGTGATTGTTAGCAAGAGTAAGTATTGTGTTTTAGTGATTGTTAGCAAGAGTAAGTATTGTATGTTAGCGACTGATAATAAGAGTGAGTATTGTATGTTAGTAACTAAT
>NW_013745279.1:0-1847 GCF_000517525.1 Limulus polyphemus
ATGCCGGACAATCGGTAAAATACTAATAAAAAAAGGTTTGACAATATCAACTTGTAGTTGCACCATTAAATAGAAATCGATATATTATTAACAATGTTGCTTTGTATTATTAAAAGGTCATGAATAGATAGAGCGCATACTTAATTGATCAGTAAATTGAGAAATGATAACAAACTGTATTTTAATCTTAATTCGAATTTATTGTTATACCTAAAACAGTTTGATTTGTTTTGAATTTCGCGAAAACTACACGATGGGTTAATTGTGCTAGTCTTTCTTATTTTAGCAGCGATACACTAGAGAGAAGACAGACAGTCAACACCACACAACGCCAACACTTGGGCCACTCTTTTTTACCAACGAATAGTTGGACTGACTGTAACGCCCTGACGGCTGAAAGAGCGAGCATGTTTAGTGTGAGGGAGATTGGAGTATGGAACAGCAGTATATTATTATTATGGAGTTTATACGTAATTATTTTTGGCTACTCTTTTACTAACGAATAGTGGGATTGACCGTCATGTTATAACGCCCCCACGGCTGAAAGGGCGAGCATGTTTAGTGTGAGGGGGATTCGAACCCGCGACCCGCAGATTGCGAGTCGAGCGCCCTAACCACTAGGACATGCCAGGCAAGCTAATATAGAATAAACCACATTCACGATAAGCAACTAAACAATTACTGATAGAGATAACACAAACGAGACAACATAATACTCCTTAATTCCTTCAGGAACCTGTAGGAAAGTGCTTAAACTGTCACGCAGTCTCTCTAGAATTGACCAATCACAAAATTGAACACCAGAATCTAGAAGTATCTTTCCTCCACGTGACAGCCATAAAGTTACCTCACATTCAAATTGGTACTGGAGACAATACACAGCACATAGCGTACTTGACCAGATTATATTGTGCTTATGATTACACACTAGCTAGGCTCTCCTCCCTTTAACTATAGAGTCCTTTTACACCACGTTTGTCAGTGCGGTGTCAGGTAGCGTGGCTCTGTACCTAATTTTGAACCATAGAGAGCCAACCAGCTCTTTATTAATTAATTTATTTTTACTTTATTTGCTTGTTCATTATTATGATACATCAGTTCTTGCACCAATTTCCCAATGTAAATAAGAAGGTCTGCACTATGAATAAAGACCATTAATCGTTTCTTGACACTACACTAACAAAATCATATTCTATAAAAATACGCTTACATCTAAATTAACACACTATCTAGTCCGGATTTAGTAACATTAAAAAATTAGAACTCTGGAAAATATTTTAAATTTTGGTCATTGTAATTATTATGTACCACAGTAGAGTGAAATATATGGTATCTGAAATTCGCAGTTTTAACTTACACAAGTGAATCTCAGAATTCAAGGGGACACAATACATTCACAAAAGTTGTATGGGACCATTTGTCACATTTTGGGTCGGAAAAAGAAATACCAAGGACTGAGAGATAGAATAGCTCTAGAGCTTCTAGCAATCAGGAAATATCCTCTCAGCATCAGAAAATATTAGCAAGAGAACCTGAAAGCATTGCAAGTAAAATATTACTCATATAACACAAAATCAGATAGCTTCAATAATCCACACCGTAAAAGAAGATTAGAAATATAAACTGGATAAAAGTTTACAGAAACATAGAGGAATAAATATTTAAGGAAACTGGTATTTAAAAGCAGCTTAAATACTACAACTGAGTGTTATATCGTATTAAACAGTTGTCTTAGAAGTTTATCACACAGAAACTAATAAAGTGGTCATGTAACACAGAAAACGTGGACAAAACAAACATGGCAGAAAAATACGGAGGATCTTAATAATTGTTTCTCCGTACTCTGT
>NW_013745280.1:0-754 GCF_000517525.1 Limulus polyphemus
GATAAAATTAAACAATATTAACAGGTGTAAACTTTTTAAAATTTAGTGATTCATAAAATAGTTGTAATTTAATCTAAAAATACCTATAATTTATAAATTACAAATTCCACCTATTTCAGACTTGGCTGTGTTGTACCTAACTCTGGATGTAGCCCTGTAGTTGCAATGTTTGAAAAGCATTTTTGATTTAACAAGTTTATTGTACTAAATAATTGTTTTCAACATTTTTTTTGCTAAGGTAGAATAAAATAAAGTAGTTATTGTTACTTTTTTAAACAAGTAAGTGAACAGTAATAATCATTTTAATGTAGTTAGGTACGTGGCTTTCTCTAATATTTGTTTCACACATCAATTCACTAAGAAATAATTCCAGAACTAAACGGTTCCATTTGCAATGATTTTGTGTTTCTTCTCAAGTTGAGAATTTAGTTGACGTTCTACTTATGTTCTGAACATATTTAGACAAGGTTTTTGTGGAGGCTCTGGCCTTATTTGGCGTAATGTTTTGTGGGGCTCCAGCTTTATTTGAGACAGTGTTTTAGTGAGGCCTAACATAAGAGTAGACTAACTTAGTAACTTGTTCCAACAGTGTTCATCTCAGGCCTCAGCTTATGAATAAGTAGCCTCTCTTCTATTTGGCGAGCTGTTCATCATCATGCTAAGATATTAAACCAGTTGGAATGAACAGCAATGCCACGTTTTCTTGGTGTATGTTTAAGTACACTTGACTTTATGGGAGATCTTGGCTTGGCAT
>NW_013745281.1:0-2017 GCF_000517525.1 Limulus polyphemus
CGTCTGTTCATGTACAAGAAGACACAAAAATATTTAATTATGGTTAAATGTTTATTAACACACACATCTTGTTACAAAGACAATCAAAATATCATTGTTGATTCACTACCAATCAATACGTCAGAAAGTAACTGTTGTTAGATGGTGTACAAAATATATCTATAGTGTCTCCTATTGTAACATACCAGTTGTTTAACAGAACAAAACTACAGCACAAACAAGTTTATAAAACAAGCTTTCTGTAATTAAAGAGTTGTAATAGATACTGTAATGTTTGTTAATTGTTATTATACTTGTGTACTAACGGTATGAGATTGTGTAGCTAATCAGAACCATTGTTAGGTAAATGTCTGATATAAAATATCAGATTTATATCATGGAAAGTAAAACAAAAAGTGATTATTGTAAAACAACTTGTACATTTAATAGATTCAGATGTAGTTTCCATCAATCAACTCTTCAAGATGAACAATACTGCTTAAATCTTCATCAGCAGAAACTGAAGAAAAAGTAGAATTTAATAACCCAGCCATCCCATAATCATCAGATATGAGACTTCTTTTATCAACCCTCAAGGGTCCTATCCCCCATCCTAACATTTTGTTTACCCTTAATAAATGTAAAGAAATCCTTACTGTTAATTTTGATATTTTCAGCCAACCTTTTCTCATACATCCTTTTTGCTGTCCTAATTTATCAACTGTCTTGATCTATAATCTTCTAAATCTCCCATCATACCAATCAATTTAAATCAATTAAATTTGTGATGTTTTTCTATAATTTTATCTCTTGTATCCTTTATGAACCAACCTGGTTTTTTTACTTACAGCCACACTTTTCTCTCTATAACGAATATGTTTATCTTGAATATTTAAATATTTTCTACATCTGATTTGTGTCTCCAAATAACCCAGCTGTCCAATTCACAACAGATAATTCTTGTCACATACATTCAAAATTTGTTTTTTTGAAACTTGTAATAAAATATCATTATTTCTGATCATCATACACAAGTTGTTAATCAACTGATCTTCGGGTTCATTAGACGATTACATTCAGCTACTCGGTTATTCTCACATGAGGCTTATGTAGTTGGAATAACTAAAAATAGTAACAATTGGAAACATTGATTTTGATTGGTTGATTATTGTCATGAGTTGTGATGGTAATAGATGAAACCAAACAACCTGTAATTAACCAAAACTAATGGGAAATATTTCTATTACTTGGATAGTTGAAATAATTGAAAACACTGAGTTTGATTGGTTGATTATTTTCATGACATTAGTTGATTTAATCATAATTTTTATTAATCAAGTTAATTGTCCAGCTCTTCTGGTAAGATAATTTCTGGCTAAAAGTTTCACTTCAGTATTCTCTGTACTAAACTGGTTTCTGGATACAAGGTTTATTTTAGTATTCTCTGTACAAACAGCTGGTATGTTCCAAATTAAATGACACTGATGTGGACTGTGAGACAGACTGGTGAGATCATAACTTAAAAACAGTTCCACATGTGATAATGGGTTTTTTAAGATGATGACATTAATTCTGAGATTGTTAAGAAAAAATTGGGAAGTTTAAAGAACGATAAGCTCCTGGGCCAGATAATATTTTATTAAGGGTTTAGAAGGAGGTTAAGGATTGAATATATGAGCCACTTGCTACTATTTGTTTATAAGTCCTTGAATAGTGGGCAGGTACCAGAAGATTGGAAGTTGTTCCAGTAATTATAGGCCGATTAGTTTCACATCAGTTGTGGAAAAGTTTGGGAAGTCTGATAGAAGATGCTTTTCAACATCCTTTAACAAAGTTTAGAATTTTATTGGATACGCATGCACTTGCATGATAAATGTTAACTTCATCGTCCAATTTTTGGTTTTTTAATCTTGTACATTTCAGTCACAAAATATGTCCCATCCATAACACTTAAACTGTCTAACGCACAAATAATGAGGCTCTCAATATTTTAATGTAAATACATTATATTTGGACTTTATGTTAAAAGATTTTCACC
>NW_013745282.1:0-781 GCF_000517525.1 Limulus polyphemus
AGATCAATTACTCACTATCTACACACACATTACATTACCTTCCCGCGTCACGTTGTCCCCCTCTTATATATACCCGCCTACCTCATCTAGTAAATACTAGAGCATTCATGAAGAAACAAGATAGTTCTAGAAACTAGAGGGCGTGAGAATCATATGATCTCGATGACGCAACAATATTAATACTTTAAATGGAAAACTGAGTAAGAAAACTATAGCATTAACTTTACACTATCATGTCGAGTTTACTGTATGAAACTGACCACTTTCATGATTACACTCTTGCATGATGTAAGAAATTAAAACTACTAATACAGAGCTGTCCTTTGCATTTTTTTCAAGCTCTAACATGCATGGTACTTTCTTACAGACTTGAAACCCTATGGAAATCATACAAATTTGTCAAATATCTATTGAGACTAGTCGTTCCTTTATTAGGCAAGAACAACTTCATAGTGAAGTCACAAATTAAAAAAATATTAAAACATTTCATTCACAATTTCAAATACAAATGATATTTCAATCAATTCACAAAATACAAAATATACTCAGATCTAAAGGCTTAATTATCTACCTGGTAAAAACTAACAATGAAAGTACTGACTTTCTATATATAATGAAACGTAAGAGAGTACTATCAACGAATTGTGAAAGAGAGGATGTAACAGGTGGGTGTGGCAGAAAGGGTGTGATTTTCTCTTTGATAGCTCTGTAACAAAATAAAATTGAAGGCTATAAAAATTATGGTCTGTTTGAACAATAACGCTTTCATAGAGAGTAGTTT
>NW_013745283.1:0-1066 GCF_000517525.1 Limulus polyphemus
GAAAGAAATCACTGGTTTGTTGCCTCAGAGGAGAAGGAGGGTAAAACTATAGGTAAACGTTCACGATATTCATGTATGGCTACACCGATGAGGTAAATGACCAGTTAAAGGATCATTTGTTACAGAAATGAAATGTACATGTTTGATGTGGTCGTATTTGCCTTCTTAGCTCTAACGCCCCTTCAGTGCGAGATGTTTCATAGGAGTCGAAGTAATTCCACGTAGGTAATTTTGGAATACAGAAGCGTAATTAGAGAAAGTTGTATGTCAGAAAGTTTTAGTTATTTAACATGAAATGAAGTATTTAGTACTGATTTGGCACTGAAAGTAACTTGATTTAAACTGTTGGAGGTTTCTGTATTAAGGCAACTAACTAATAAATGAGCAGGCAGTTGTAATTATGATATGTTTGAAGGAAGGAAATTGTGAGAAGGATAATTTTTATTACTTAATTGTTAGGGTTGGGAGTGAATGTGGGTTCACTTGTCATTCATGATGCGTGAGTATGACGTAACTTTGATGTGAAAAACTAGTAATACGTATAAATGTCTTGGAATTTTGAAGGATGTTACTCGCGACAAAATATCCAGCTATACGTTGTCTGGAAGAAAGTTTTTGGAAAATGTCAAACTTGTATTTATTTAATATTGTAAAGGGTAGAGGACTTTGAGAATTCTCTAGACTACCGTAATGTGTCGGTATCAAGCCAAATTTTTCCTGAAAATTTGGGAATATGTCTAAGCAACGCATCTTGATAGGTTTTCTATGGTAAATACGCAGCTGACCATTTTGAGACAGAGAGAAGAAAAAAAAAAGACAAGTTTACTAATACTTGATTTATAGGGGAGGGTGAATGCCGGCTGTTCTGTTGACAAGAAGGTGTTTTTAGTGAGTAAAATGTCATAAGAGAAATTATTAAGGAAGACGTTTTGGAGGAAAATTTTCCTACTTACATTGCAGGTACGGGATAGACAAAATATTTAAATAAATATATAAAGAAGGAACCAAAATTTTTTTACTGTATTTATGAAAGATATTCTATATATTTAATTACTCAGCTACACAA
>NW_013745284.1:0-855 GCF_000517525.1 Limulus polyphemus
CAAATATAAACATTAGTAAAATGGATAATATTATCCATGGAAACAGAAACTAAACAAATATAAACATTAGTAAAATGGATAATATTATCCATGGGAACAGAAACTAACCAAATATAAGCATTAGTAAAATGGATAATAGTATCCATGGTAACAGAAACTAAACAAATATAAACATTAGTAAAATGGATAATATTATCCATGGAAACAGAAACTAAACAAATATAACCATCAGTAAAATGGATAATATTATCCATGGAAACAGAAACTAAACAAATATAACCATCAGTAAAATGGATAATATTATCAATGGAAACAGAAACATTGAACCAGTAACGAACATGGAGTTTAGAGAGTTATTAAAATGAACCTTTTTTGGACAAATAACAGTTAAATAATTAAAATCAAACATCCGAACACGTTTCTGAAGATCGTGTTTTTACCGGAAAAAGTTGTTCCTAAACTTGTTGTAGCTTCCAAGAGTTACGACGGAACCGAAACCAATACCAAATGTGAAGAACACTTGCGTTCCTGCTGTCACCCAGACCTAAAATCATTCATGTAAGAAACCAATACTGATTACACGGAGTTCACTTGAGAGAAAATTTCAGTTTTGCTAAGTTTTGATTAAAAAATAAACAAAAATAATCGCTTGAGAGTTATAGATTAACAGTGACACTATTTTCATTGAAGACGTTAACCTGTAAACTATAGCTTCAATGAAAAGTAAGTTTTAATTGTTGGCCGCCTGGTGGTTGGAGATCGATACTTAGCATCAAACATGTTCGCCCTTTCAGCTATAAGGGCATTATTATGTTAAAGCTAATCTCATTATTCGTTGATAAAAGAACATGCGAT
>NW_013745285.1:0-884 GCF_000517525.1 Limulus polyphemus
TTCATGACACAAAGAGGAGAATGTGGGTGCGTGTGTGTTTTGTTATACTTGTCACTATGTCCATGACACAAAGTGGAGAATGTGGGTGCGTGTGTGTTTTGTTATAGCTGTTACTATGTCCATGACACAAAGAGAAACTGTAGTAGGATCATCAGACTTCAGTAAAGATCTCAATGGAAATAGATAATAATAGGTAGAGTGATTCCCAGACACCTGTAGAACAACAAATAGGTGTAGAACCCAGTTTACAACATAATCGAGCTTGATGAGAGCCTCTAAAATGTGGACAAACAGGCTTATTAGTGCAGTTAGCAGTAGTATGAGAGTTGTAGATGAATCGTTTTTCACAACGAAGTAGTTTATGGAGGTGATGTTCTAGAAACTTCAATTTCGTGGTGCTGTTAATAAATGTATGCAACATGCTTCTAAAAAACATGATCAGTAAAATCACTACTCGCAGTGAGGATCCGGATCGTATATGTTGGACTCTGAGAGGTTTGAATTCAGTTTGGAAACATTTTTTTTCTCTATAATCGATGGATCCATACCGTGGACTATGCATGAAAATGGTAGAATACGACGATGTGAAGGCTTTTCTGTAGATGGTCCAAGTTTCTGAATAATGGCATTGATTCCCAAAGTGGTAATTTCTTTCTTATTACAAATTGTATTGTACAATAGGGAGTTAGTGGATTTGACAATCGTTTGATTATGTGTGGATATTATCTGTATATACACCTGGAAAAAAGTTAAGCACCCCCGTGTTTTTTCAAGTGATTCAGATTCGACGTTCTTGTGACTGATTATAAATTACCATTCAATCTAAACGTGTTTATCAAATGAAATTATGCATTATTGGGCACAAGAAAACAAGATTATCACCG
>NW_013745286.1:0-2246 GCF_000517525.1 Limulus polyphemus
TGGTTTGTAATTGTATTGGCTGATTGTAAATCATGTCTTACACCAACTAATGTACTAGACTTTAGGTCTAATTGCAGTTATAACTTTATTTCTAGACATTAGGTCCATCATCATAAAAATTGTAGCCTATATTATAGGCATACTTAGACCTGTACTAACTATTAAACTAGGCAATCCACTGGGACAGATCTAATGACTAATTTGATAGATCTAGATGTAACGTTTGTTCTAAAAGTTAGGCCTGATAAATCTAAATCTAGAATTGATGAGGCAGGGTTATATCTAGATCTGGGTAGATTCAATACAAGGTGCTTTTAATTTATGCACCCAAATCTAAGGTCTAGTTTAGATGTATAAAGCTAAATTTCTGTCATTATTATTACATCTAGATCCAAACCTAAGACTAAAAAGATGGAAATAACAGGTCTAACATTAATGTTATATCTAGATGTACTGGCAACTTAATCAAGGAACTGTAATCTAGCACCACTAATTAGTTTGCCTATATTTAAGTTTTCTCATTCTACCAAAACCTTTAATATTAAATATAACCTTTGAGCCTGTAGGCTTATATTATGTTATGATTACACCCTTCTCCACAGTGTGTATAATTTTCATTCGAGCAATTTCAGACTTGTATCCTGTAGTGTTCATGTAGTTAAACCTATTGAGTTTTTAAATGTGATTTAGCAACTGCCAGTAATTTATATGGTGCTCATAAGCATGATTTACCAGCATATGCACTCATCTGCATTGATTTTCTTACTGTTGTGTCACATTAATTAACATAAGTATGGGTGGTCTAAATAATGGCAGTTAAAGTGAAACCAGGTCCAGATGTGCCTAACTAGTCCGAGGTTGCAACTATAATTGTATAATTTAAATATAATTTGGGGTTAGGAACTTGGGAAAGTAGAATGCTTCCTTTCATCTGACAATTTGCATGTTCCAACTAAATAGTTTAGTCAGTATTTATTAATTTATTCTTTTAGTCTATTATGTCGAAAAACGGAAGTGGGACACTGGGACGCAAAAGACGTGCACAATTTGCAGCTTCGATGGTAGAGTCAATCAAATCGATGAGAGCTTTCCTTGCTGGAAGTGATGACACTAGTAAGCCAGCATCTGTTCCTTTTGATGGCAACAAAGAGGTCAAAGTGCAAGATTGTGAACATGCTATTTCATTTGAAAAAGAAAACAACGAAAAAACTGTTCCCTGTCCTGTTGAAAGCTACAATAATAATAAACAAGAGGATTCCACTTTGTCAGAAACAAATCCACAGAATATTGTAGCTAAGCTAAAAGAGGATGACCTAATAAATATTTTAACACACAGGGATATTGGATTTATGAAGTTTGATACAACAGGCTCAGCATTTGTAACACATGCACATCACACAGATATTGTTAAAGTTGGAGCACATAAATTTCAACATAAAGAAGGTCCATTTGATGAGGTCAATCGTTCCTGGTTGTTGATTGTTGTTCACAATGTTATGATAATGCTGCTGTCATGTCAGATCATCTGTCAGGCGTTCAACAAAGAATTCTGAACAAAAATCCAAAACCAGTGTTTATAAACTGTGAGAACCATAGTTTGAACTTAGCATGTCTTCAAGCTGCAAGTCAGGAAACAGCAGATATTACCTTTTTTGGTATAATTGAAGCCATTTGTAATTTCTTTGCTCATTCCACAACTCGATGGGACGAACTGCAGCAGGAGCTTAAGATCTCTGTCAAGCGTGAATCAGAAACACAGTGGAGTGCAAGAGAAAAGGCAGTAAAAGTTGTACATGAAAAACTGGATGAATTGCTAGGACTGTTAGAGCAATTAAGTGAGAATGGCAACACGGCTAAAACAAAATGTGGTGCTCATAATATTCTGCAACGCATGCTTACATTTGATTTTCTTGTACTTTTGCATTTTTTGGAGAAATCTTTTATTATATATAAATCGAGTGCAAAAACGTCTTCAGGACCCAAAAATGAATTTTAGAGAAACAGCTGCTGATCTTGATTCTTTGAAAAAGAAATTGATAGAATTACGTGAAAAGTCCTGTCAAGAAGCACTTAAATTGGGCAAGAATCAATGTAAAACATGGGGATTGACCATTGAAAGAAGAAACATACGTCGTAAACTAATGCCAGGTGAAAATGCAGCTGATGCTGGATTGACTGCTGAACAGGAAATTTATCGCATCATGAAGGATGTTATTGATCGCTTGATTACAGAAATAACAAGAAGA
>NW_013745287.1:0-1842 GCF_000517525.1 Limulus polyphemus
TGGGTGGAGAGATAGTGGGTAATCTATCTGCGATCGGAGTATTATTGACGTTCGTTGCTATAGCGTTTGTTTAGCGCGATTGTTGAAGTTAAGTGTATCGGTTAAGGAAAGAATAAACCAGTTTTATTAAGTAAAGGCTTGTGTCGCTTAAGTTTCGTCGGTACGAAGTTACGGAAAATCAATTAAAAAACGGAGACGTAACAACTCAAACAAATGCAACACACAAAAATACACCACAACACTCCATAATAATTCAAGGAATTCCAGCACAGTACAGGGAACCACAACTCTCGCCTGAAATCAAGAGATGCAAGCCGGAAGTACATATAACAACAATTAAACGTCTAGCCAAGGGCAGCGTTCTAGTTAAAAGGTCAGAGGCCGCTGACCTCAACCACCTACTGAAGAAATGGCCCCAAGACGCATTTGAACCCGGAAACATCACAATACACATACCAGGAAGCAAACCAAACCACAAATCATTCGTTATAAAAGATATACATACTAGCATTACAATCGAAGACATAGAAACAGAACTCACACACATAAATATACAATTCACAAAAGTAGAGCGGATTTTCTCCAACAAAACACAGAGACTCACAAACCTAATCAAAGTACACAAGACATACAGAGTGTAATATCCAATGGTATTATTCTCTGGTACAGAAGATACACAGTAAAACCCACTAAAATACCAGCGGTAGTAGTAACCCAGTGTTACAGCTACCAACGTTATGGTCATGTGGCAGCCGCATGTAAAGCTCTCCCACGCTTCGTAGGGTGTGGGAAAGATCACGGAAACAATTAATGTCCACGAAATAACACACAGCCATACTGCTGTAACTGCCAACAGCAACACACGACAAACTATAAAGGATGCCAGAAACACAAAACAATTAAAACACAAATAATTAATATTCAAAACACACAAGCACAAAATCATGAAGTAAACAGTACACAAAGAAAAACACCATTGCTACCAACACCAAAACCTCAACAGAATACCAACACAAACAAACAATCTACCACACAGACATTTGCACAGGCATTAAAAACCCAAACCCAAACTGAAGAAACAACAGAAGAAATGAAGAACACTAAACCAATCAATGTTCAAATACAGGAATTAACAAACAAAATAACAGAGGCAGTCACAAACATATTTAGCATATTCCGAGAAATATATAATAACCCCCCAAAACGAAAAGGGTTGCATCGCACTAATCACGAAAATAGCGCTAGAACAACTACTACCACTAAATCCACAGAACACAAATACCAAGCAAACATAAGGCTACACACATATGTAACTTGAAAACATAAACGGACATGGCCTTGAAAGGGAAAGTAGTAATAGAATTCAACAAATAAAATCAAACCAGCCAACCCAAACCCAAGAAGATAGAAAAATACAATAACAGCACAGTAGAGAGGAAGAGATCTACTAGAACCTGATCCTCCCAGGTTGTAAGCGACCTAAATTCCGATTCGGAGAGAGAGAGAGAGCTAGTGAAAATATACGAGTTAATATTACCCCATGAATTGGACATGGCATGAAAAGGGTATGTTAATTAAAACTGCAGACAATGGATAAATTTATCATACTGTGAGTAATGCGACAACAACGTAACAACGGTTTTTACATAAGATTCAGTAACAGTGCAAACAAATTAACAATTCCAGAGAGGGCAGAAGAGGTCTACACTGAACCTAACTTCCCTGGTCCAAAACATTGGACCGAAACCTGATGAATATAATGATGATCTAAGAAGGTCGAAACGTTGTTACTTGTTTTGTGTTTTTTAAATAAAAGTATTGTTACGTCTCCGTTTGTTAATT
>NW_013745288.1:0-1887 GCF_000517525.1 Limulus polyphemus
AATGGCACTGTCCAACGTCAGGGGTAAACTATTAGAAAACATGGGTCTAAAATGGTGCCACCGCTCACGGTCGTATCGACGGCAAGACAATAAAATGTGGGCTATTGTGACTTGAGTGTCACAATGGCTACAAATCGGTGGGTCAATACCTGACCAATGCTTAGCCTAGCCAGGACTACTTCCTCCTTCCGATCATTACGGAACAAAACGGCCAAAGACCAACAGAAGGTTTGATCTGGAAAAGCTTGTTATGACGTTGCTCACCCCAAGTCGACTGCCAACTGGCACGAAGCCGTGCCTGTGCCTTGAAGAGAGGACCGTAGTCCATGTATGGGACAGGCACGACCGTGATAACACCAGAGCAGACGGACTTAGCTGTTAGCGAGCTCGTTCCCGTGAATACCGACTTGGCCAGAGATCCCCAAAAACTGGATGGAAATATAAGATAGCATAAAGTGTGCCAATCGATGTTGAATATCGACGAGAACAGAATGAGAACTGACGTTAAGCGATTCCAGGGCCAGTAGAGAGCTAAGAGAATCAGTGTAAAAGTACAATTACTGTACTGCATAGCTTCTACATGATCCAGGGCAAGAGAAATAGCATACAACTCGGCAGTGAACACAGAAACTGTAGAGGGGATCCACAGCACACCATAGCAGAACCTACAGAGTCACCCGATTTCGAACCATCCGTGTAAATAGGAAGAGAAGAATGGCTCGAAAGATGTTCAGCAAAAAGAAGACAATACTTCCAATCGGGAGTATCCGCCTTCCACAGATGACTCAGACAAAGGTTACAGGATGGGATGGTAATAAGCCATGGTGGAATGGGCTGATCATTAGGGACAGCAATGTCATCCAATGAGAGACCCAATTCAGCCAGTAGTGCCCGGATACGAAGGCCAAACGGAGGAATAGCAGACCGTTCTTTTCGGAAAGAGCATTGCCCACTGAAGAAAGGCACAATCCCAGGTGGGATGCCGTGGTAAGGATCGAAGCTTAGTAACATATTGTAAAGAAAGTTGCAAACGACGGAGGTGAAGAGAAGATTAATGGGACTCAGTGTACAAACTCTGGACTGGAGATGTGCGAAAAGCACTGGTGCACAGCCAAAGCCCCAGATGGTGAATGGGGTCCAGCATCTTCAGGGCGAAGGTCCTGGCAGAAACATAGACCAAAGACCCATAGTCCAGTTTGGATCGAATCAGGGCACAAGAGCTGGAAGAGAGGACATGGAGGATGTTCAGAGCCCATGCACACTTGACACGTAGCTGCTTGATGTGTGGAATGAAGCTAAGCTTACGGTCAAAGATAATCCCCAAGAACTTTGCCTTATGGACCACACGAATAACTATATTGCCGAGACGGAGCTCGGGATCGGGGTTGAGACCCCTTTGGTGGCAAAAATGCACGCAAACGGTTTTGGAAAAGAGAATTTAAAACTGTTTGCAGTGGTCCATGTTACCAATCGATTGAGGGGAGTCTGAAGCTGCTGCTCAATAAACCTCATGTTCGACAACTGACACGAGATGTGGAAGTCGTCAACATTGAGCCCATTTGCAACAGTCGGAGGAAGATTATTAGTGATGCCATTAATTTTAACACTAAAAAGAGTAACACTCAAGACACAGCCCTGAGAGACTCCAAGTTCCTGTGGAAATGAACGGGAAAGAGTTGAACCCACACAAACTTGGAATCAACTGTTCAGTAAAATGTTGCAAATAAAAATGGGTAGATGACCACGTAACCCATAGGAGTGGAGGTCCTGCAAAATTCCATACCTCCACGTAGGTCAAACAAGGACACTGCAGCAATGCTAGGGTTTTGTGAGCACTATACCCAAACACCAGCATCAGACACGATGCCCTCAACAACCGTTGAGAAT
>NW_013745289.1:0-2581 GCF_000517525.1 Limulus polyphemus
GAAGTAGAGGGCGTGGGAATAGTCACGTGATCTCGAAGACGCTACACTATTTATATCAGTCACTTTTTATCCCACCAGTGGTTGTTGAAAATGTGATTGCAAAACGTTAATTAAAATGAAAAGTTTTTTTTGTTATCACCCGGGGATTAAAGATCACTTTTTTTTCAAATTTTATTGTCAAAATCTTTGTAGCACAATTATTTTTTATATAAAGTATAATGAAAAGTTTTAATTTATGAGTCTAATTATCAAAAGCCATGAAAATAAAAAAATGCAGTTGTAGGATTATACAGTGCCACAAAGCTAATGAAATAAGTAATTTTTATTCGAATATTATATTGTTAGGTATCTGCTTGTTTGATAATTTCCGATAAAAATTCTTTCCGAGTAACTTCAGCGATAGAAGTCCCTTCTTGATTAAAACTAGTTTATTCTTTTTCATTACAAACTTTGTAATACACTTAATTTCGACAATCACTTTAAACTTAACTACTTTTATAAAAACATGCTATCATTCACAGCGATTCACACACTTTACTTTCGGTGCCTACTGCTCGCTTGACTCAATTAACAATCATTTCTCTTCAATCTATCGCCGACTTATATACTAAAAAAGAGAGCGTCTAGCAAATGCCGGGACATTTGTGAGGTTGCCTGCTTAGTCACGATCCTTCTAGAAACTCCAGCGCGCATGCTCCCAGTGTCGCGTGACTTCCGCTGTTGTAACAATATTTTTACTTGACTTTTATAGGTTTTAAAGACACCTTTTCTTATTAGTTAAAAATGAACAGTGTATAACATAACGTTTTGGGACAACATGGGACCTTTTGGTCCATCTAGTCTGTTCCATCCTCTAAACTAAATTAAAATATTAATAAAAAATCTTAAAGACAGGCCTTATAATTCATATACTTATCAGGATTTTTATTAAACTCACTTAAATTTACTTCCTCTATAACATCCGAAGGCAACCTATTCCAAATGCCAATCACCCTGTTAGAAAAATGAAACTGTCTTAGCTGAAGATGACTCCTACTTTGCCAAAATTTATATTTGTGTCCCCTAGTCCTATTATTCTCACTGTTAAATATGAAAAAAGATGATGCATCAACACCATCAGTTCCCTTTACAATCTTAAACACCTCAGTCAGACCCCCCCCGTCCTAACTCTTATTTTTTCAAGAGAAAACAAATTGAGAGATTTCAGCCTCTCCTCGTATGACAACCCGTCTATCCCAGGCACCATTCTAGTAATCCTTCTCCGAACCCTTTACAACAATTCACTGTCTTTCCTAAGATAAGGAGCCCAAGACTGAACACATATTCCAAATGTGGTCTAACCAGTGACCTGTACAATGAAATTATAACCTCTTTAGACTTGTATTCAATATACTTATAGATACAACCAAAATCCTATTTGCCCTACTACTAGCAACAGCATAATGCTTGGATGGTTTTAAAGATTGATCGACCATTACCAACTGGCTCCTATCTTTGACAGTGAAGAAAAACAAAAGTTTCTGACCACCCTGAGTTGTTTTTCAAGCCCCAAAATAATTTTTGATGCTTGAAATATTTTTAAACCTAAATTCCTTCCACGATTGCTTTTCAGTTTCTAGTACCAGTAGATGACGCCTTTGTTGAGATGGTTATTTGAGATGCGTGATTGCATATTAGTTATTGTAATACAAGTATATTAATAATATTTATATTATATTAATTAAAAAAAAAGTATTAACTGTCAGCTTAAGTTACTTTTACGTTGAGTATACTATACATATATGCTTAACCCTCTGAATTAATTACGTTCCGTTATTTTGAAATACTTTTAAAATTTAATGATAAAGTATGACAGGCAGACTAAGCCTAAGCTTAATTTTTATTTCTGTGGCGATGGAAGTGTTTAGTCTTTGGTCAGCTACTTTACTTGGATCTGTAGGAGTAGGCCTGGCGTTTTCAAAATCAAAGTATTCAGAAGAAATGAATGTCCAAATTAACCAGTATGGAACTCTTGAGAAACCTTTTCGCATGCAGAAAATTAACTTATTATGGGAAAAAGCTCAAAAGGTGTGTACTTTTTTATGTGTAAATTGTAGTAATATTGCTACTACTACTACTATTACTGAGTATTACTTAGTTAGTATTGTTACGTATTTGCTTTTTGTTAATTTCTGGTATAAATTCTTTCCAAGAAACTTTAGCGATACAAGTCCTTTCTTGATTAAACCAATTTATTCTTTCTCGATACAAACTCTTAGTATACAGTAATTCACAGTCAGTACGTTTCTTGTCACATTAAACTTAACAACTTTCTTAATACACACACTATAAATCATCGCGATTCACAACCTCGATAACTTCCCTCTCAACGAGTACAAAACACACACTTTTATCTTCCCGGTGGCTTTCTCTACCAGGCTTATATACTAAAGAAGAGGTGTCTTGATCACACTCGAGCTTCCCCTATAATTCGAGAAACTCATTCACGCATGCGCTAGCAACGTCACATGACTTCTGCTGTTGTAACACTGCCCCTTCCTTAGTATTGTTCATCCCAAACAATACCCACTTACATTAAACC
>NW_013745290.1:0-816 GCF_000517525.1 Limulus polyphemus
CATAATAATATGATTCAGTATTTACAATGATAAACTTATGTGATTTATACGCAATTCTACTAGTACCAGTACCACAAGAATTTTTATAGTGTTACGACAGCGGAAGTCACGTGACACTGGTAACACGTAATGAGTATCTCGAACGTTCCTGAAGCCTCGAGTGTTTGCTAGACGCCCTCTATTTTGTATATATAAGAACTGCGAGAAATGACGGCATAAATAATTGAATTGCAGACAAGCAGAGATAAAGACTGACAATTGAGTCAAGCGTGGTAGTAAGTAAATTGCGTGAATCGTTCGTTGTGAATTATAGCGTATGTTTAAGTTAAAGTGACTGTGGAAATTAAGTGTATTGCAAAGTTGAGTTGAGAAAGAATAAACTAGTTTTATTTAATAAAAAGCTTGTATCGCTGACATTTCTCGGAAAGAATTTCTACGAAAAATTAACAAACGAACATAGAGATGTAACTGTTATGTCTCTGTCGTTAGTTAATTTTCCGTAAAACTTCTTTCCGAAGAAACTTTATTGATACAAGTCCTTTCTTAAATAAAACTGGTTTATTCTTTCTGAATACAACTTTGCAATACATCTAATTTCCACAGTCACGCTATAACAAACGCTATAGTTCACAATGAACGACTCATGTACTCGACTCAATTTTTACTCTCTATCTCTGTCTACAGTTCAACTACAATGTTGCCGTCACTTGTTGGCGGTCTTATATACAAGAATACTGTAAATGTATTTTCTAGAAATTCATGACGTGCTACAAGCATCACGTGACTTCCGCTGTCGTAACACTGCCCCTTCCTTAG
>NW_013745291.1:0-3395 GCF_000517525.1 Limulus polyphemus
CTCTCTACTTTAATCTGTCAACCATATAAAATCTATGTTCTCTCTACTTTAATCTGTCAACCATATAAAATCTATGTTCTCCCTACTTTAATCTGTCAACCATATAAAATCTATGTTCTCCCTACTTTAATCTGTCAACCATATAAAATCTATTTTCTCCCTACTTGAATCTATTAACTATATAAAATCTATGTTCTCCCTACTTTAATCTGTCAACTATATGAATCTATGTTCTCCCTACTTTAATCTGTCAACCATATAAAATCAATGTTCTCCCTACTTTAATCTTTCAACTATATGAATCTATGTTCTCCCGAAGGTGTACGACCTAATTCTATATTTAATGTTACATTAAAATCTCCATATAAACATACCAAATCATTGTTTTGTATTTCGTTGAAATGTTTTTCAATATGATCTAAACATTCATGTGCTTTTCCGTCACAATTTGGTAAATACGCGTTAAATAAATGCAAATTTAACTTTTTTGATTTCATTAGTACATGCACAATATTACCTTTATACTCAAAAGATAAATTCCATTTCTTTCCTACATGACTTATGTAAACCTATCAGTACGCCAAATCCATGTAGCATGGGAATGAATTATAATTCCTATTATTCCATAATAAAGATTCTATTTTTACATGAACGTTGTTTTCTTTTAATACAACAATTTCTGCATTATGACGTATAATATAATTTTTAACCACCCGGTTATTCATATCTGTAGAACAGCCTCTAACATTTTGTATAGAAATAACTGTCATAAAAAGAAGAGAAGGAAAAATTACAACTTAGAATGTTAATTTAACACTAGTAATATATAGATACATCTTAGATTAAATTGGCAAAATGTTCACTTTTATTTTATGTTTATTTTAGATAAATAATATGATCTTTTCCTTCTGTTTATACTATTCCAATCTTTTTTTTATTTGCATCATGTTCTCTCATTTTCTCTATTTGTTGTCGGTGTATTTCAGAGCCACTTCTAATTTTTCAAACGATCCTTTAACATTCTTTTCAAAATTTAAAAATCTTGATTTTGATAATGGCCCTTCAAAAATCTCATCGTCACTCTCTATATCATGATATTTTAAATCATCATTGTCATTTACATCATTACACAGACTTGTTTAACTATCATCATCATCATGTTCTAAGTTAATTTGGGAAAGAGATTTAGTTAACAAACTTTTCATATTGAAGCCATTTTGTCCATCAGTCTGAATCGGTCGTATCAATTACTACTTTACGATTATCTTGGTCTATATTATTTCTCACCTTTTTTTGTAATAGTTTGATTGTCTTGTTCTAGTTCAGCTTCTATTGTTTTCTTTATAACACTATATTTTCCAATCATTTCAGTTATTTCTGTACTATTTTTTCTAAGATAATATTAAGAATTAGTTGTTTATTTTGTTCTTTCTGGCAATCTTGTACTTCTATACCTGCTGTCCCTAGATCAATATGGCGCTGACCAGCTCAATTGGTATTAAGTATTGTCAACTGAAGATCTTATGGTGTCATGTCTTCGTTATTTAAATTAATAATTAATGGTTTTTCGTGTTCCTTTACATGCCCATAAGCCTTACAATTAAAACATTGCATCGACAAACTTACATAAAATGTATAATGATAACCATCAGAAAAATAATTCAATTGGCTACGAATTTTTTTCAATCATTATCTTCAATCAGTTCAATGTAAATTTGTCGTCTAAAGCTATTAACTCTGGATATTGTGTGAATGGGACCGACTACCCTTCCAAAATTTGAACACAATTTTCTTATAACTCCATGACTTATTTCAGGTAGTAGCTAGAAATAACATCTTTCATAAGAGTTAAAGCTGCTGGTTTAATTTCAAAATGCTGATACTCAATGTCCATACTTGTTTTAATGTTTCAATTAGCTCCATCGCCCATGAAAGGTCATGAAAATATACTTGAACCCCACCAAATACTCGTGAGGCTGACAGCACCTGTTCTGGTGAAATACCTAAATTTTTAATAGCCTCGAATAAATCGTCTTGTACAATTTTTTTTCGAAAAAGTGAATCTGATAATTTTTACGATTGTTTTAAATATTTATTTTGGAATTTAGAAACTTTGAACGTGTCGTATTTGCTTCTCGTAAACTTGATAGTACATAGAATACAAATATGATTTTGAACAGCTTTGTGAAAGATTTTTTTGGTTGTTGTGAAGCGTAAAACTACACAATTGATTACATGTACTCTGCCCACCACGGGTATCGGAACTCGATTTTAAGAGTTGTAAGCCTACAGACTTATCGCTGAGCCACTGGGGAGCGCTTTGTGAAAGGTGTCATATATCAATCTCTATTATCTATCTATCGGCCCGGCACGGCCAGGTGGTTAAGGCACTCGACTCGCAATCTGAGGGTCGCGGGTTCGAATCCCTGTCACACCAAACATGCTCGCCCTTTCAGCCGTGGGGGCGTTATAAGTGACGGACAATCCCACTCTTTGTTGGTAAAAGAGTAGCCCAAGAGTTGGCGGTGGGTGGTGATGACTAGCTGCCTTCCCTCTAGTCTTACACAGCTAAATTAGGGACGGCTAGCGCAGATAGCCCTCGTGTAGCTTTGCGCGAAATTCAAAAACAAACAAACTATCTATCCAACAGCCAAACAATTACTTGAATGTATGGATGGAAAGTTTCTGCCGCCGTAAATTTGGTCTTAAAGAAATCGATTGAGTTGTGAGTTTTTAACAACGTTTGTTTAAAAGTTGTATTATTACTTTATTAACAGTCTAACTGGTTGTAAAGTTTTGTTTAATTTTAAGTTATTTAATAGTGTAAAATGTGCATTCATATTTTGAAAGTTTAGTGCAAACGAAGTTGCCTTATGTATTTAACTAAATGGCTAACCCTCCTGGTTTAGGGTTAAGCTATGCTCAAGTGGTAGAACAAACAAGGACACGTCAAATTGAAACTTTACAAACAAAACAAGTTGACAGAGAAAACTTTCTTACAAGAGAACATGGCATTGTAATTCTTACAAATTGTGTTGTATTGCTACAGTAGAAACCTCACCTGTATTAGTTGCGGTACTGGCTAATTTTAATTAATATTAGAAATGGTAAGTGTCAGTATATATATATTCTAAGTCAAATAATATATATATATATGTATGTGTGTTTTTTTACGTGGTTTCTAATGCTTGATTTAACGGTTGCGTAGTATTTTAAAAGTTTGTTATTTTGTGGAATGCATTTTTGAAATGATTCATAATACAAGTGAAAGATATTTTTAACCAGTAAAGTCTTCCAGTAAAATTAAATATTAGGTCGTCAAAAAATTAATGTCACTTTTTTTAGATGAAAAACCCGAACAACTTATATATCAAAACAAAACATTTATTAAATGA
>NW_013745292.1:0-1229 GCF_000517525.1 Limulus polyphemus
ATCGTTGTTTCCCCAGATATACTTAATCATGTTCTACTATTTTGCATAACATATTCAACATTTTTTATATTTATTCTATTGTGTTTGTTTTTCTGTTTCGCCATAAATATATAATCTGTCAATTCACGCGAATTGATATGTACATGCATAAGTAACCACTATCAATTCTAGAATTTAAATACATTGTTAGAGTGTTGAATGTTGCTCATTTGGTTCCTCCTAATATAATTAAAATATTTGTTTCAATCGTGTACAAAAACATGTTTGGTTAAAATTCGTATTTTTAGGTTTTGTTTATATGTCAATAGATGGCACACTCTTCATTTCTTTAAAAAAATGTATTTTTAGATTAAGTGGGAGACCATTGAAGATGGAATGGTTCCTTCAGGAAGGAACAATTAACTCAGAACATTGGACCGACGCTAAGGGTATATTTTCAGAACCCACGCTTTCCAAATTCACCTCGGGTTATTGTACGAGCACATAATTGATGACCACATTAAAGAGTGAGAGCATTTAATAGGGAAGACATCCTATGGATCCTAGGCCATGAAATATGATAGTAGAAAGTGGATGTGGGGATTAAAAGAAAACAAAGAAAGAGACATTGAAGTGGATTGAAGAAAGTCGCTGGGGTGTGAATTAAAGGAGAAAAAGTTGAACAATTGAAGGAGGATAAATGAGAAAGAGTATCAAAATAAGATACAGAAACATATAACAGCAAACTTGATATAACATGGAGGTCAATCTGCATCAGTGGTGTTGTTTCAGAAACGGTGAATCAGGAGAGTAAATATATTTCAGTAGATTTGACAATGGGATGTCAACATGTTCTTGATAATCACGTGGAAGGGACAGAGCGTATAGGTTCAACAGATGTTCCAGTGGAGAGGTGACATGAAGAAAACGTTGAACAGGGTTCTCAAGAGCAGTATCAAAGAGAACATTTTGAGTATGGAAGCTGGATATAACAAAGCTAAAGATTGCAGAGGTGAGTAAGAAGTGTGGAAAAGTTATACTGACATAAAGGTCTCGAGTAGGATTAGGCAACTGGATGTGAAAAGCCAAATACAGAGCATGACGTACCAAAACCTGCAAACTGTGATAGAAAGAGGAAGGTGCAGAAACCCAAGCAGTATGACTGTAGGTAAGACAAGGTCCTCTGAAGGTTTGTTTGTGTAAAGGAGAAGTGGAAGGTTTAAACCACAGGATGTACCAGACAAGGAAAG
>NW_013745293.1:0-1844 GCF_000517525.1 Limulus polyphemus
GTAGATAATAAACTAAAGACGAGTAATTTAGGTAGTTTCAGTGAATTATCTAAATAAACTAAAGACGAGGTAATTAATATAGTTTCTGTTAGTTGTCTAGCTGATGTACATGACACAATTGTCTGGTTATTTAGGTTATTACTGTGTTCCGTCAGAAAGCGTTTATTCTTCAACACTAAAATTGTCGTTTTATTAATATTTAAACGTTTTTTTTTCTTTTTGAAATCAAGTCCACTTCATCCAGCTGAGTACAATTATTTGGTTATCTACGTTATTACTGTGCGTAACAGAATTATCTATTTATTTAGGTTATTACTGTACATTGTCACGTAAAAAACACATTTGTTCTAATTATCATAAATTCAGTTTCCCAATGAAGAGCGCCACCTTTCTCGAAACAGCAACCAGAGAACACGGTCCAGTCTATCTTAGCTACACGAACGTTGATTGGTTGTTCTGTCGGGAGATATTCTACTGCTAGAGTCACCTGGAAAATAGGAGGCTAGTTATTGTAAAATGTTGTTTAATAAAGTTTTAATTTCACATTTCCGTCACACCGCACAAAACTAAAAAGATGTGAAAAACTGTATTTAATACTGCATTTAAAAAATGTGATATTAACTTCTCGTTGTCCGGAAATTTAAAAAGAATTTTCTAACTACAATTTCTTTAGTTTAAATAATTTTTTTCTTTTTTGTAGCAAACAGTTTCTATTATAGATTTAAAATAAATATGATGTCCAGTCTATAAATATAAATATAAATGTCCATTGAATAAGAATAAACAGCTTCAACACCACATATAAACATAAGTTCACCTGTGTTGGGTGACATACAACTCTAAACATTTATCATACAAGCCTAGATTTGTTTTCTCGATATTCAAGATTACTGACGAAGGTTATTATTCCCCGATACTGTTATAACTGAGTGAGGAATCCAATGAGGGATTGGGCCTCATATTTATCTTTACTTTCTACTATAAATCTGAAATGATAGTTCACAAAACGTTATCTAGATGGCGGTACAGAATACCTTACAATAACTACCAATATTCTTCAGATCCTTCAGGCTCCTTCACTCCAGTCTCCAGGAGCTACAAGATGAAAGTGTTGGACAACGGAACATTGGTGATTAACGACGTTAAGGAGACAGATTCAGAAACGTACCTGTGTCAGGCTGATAACGGAGTGGGGGAAAAGTTGGAGAAAGCTGTCCGTCTGTATGTCCACGGTAATTCTGCTTATTCGGGTGTTGGTATATTTGTTTGTCAAGTTCCTCGGAAAGCTACTCGAGGGCTATTTACGTTCTTAATTTAAAAGTGATAAACTAGGGTGAACATGAATAATCCCGCTACACAAGAATTTGGAATCGAGTGCCCTAATCACTCGTATATTGGTTTACTAGGTCTCCAAGTGTCCAAAGGTTTGGTAGTGTGATATAAATACTTTGTCAAATGAACTGTTTACCTTTTTTGATGTCGTTACTTGGCATTATTAACAACTTTATTCAAAATATTAAAAAGATGTAAAGCAAGTAACATGTCGTCTCGAATATGTTTGTAATGAATGAACGGTAACATCGCATTTTTCATTGAAAATATAATACAATAATATATTAGTGTTCAGAGTCGGACTTCTTCTTTTTTATTTTGTTATCATTTAATTTAGAATGATTAATTATTATATTAACTGTGTCCACATATCGAATCAGTGCTGCTCCAATTATATTTCAATAGTGTCTCCATCTATTGATAAACACGGTAGTTAAATGGCTAAAAACAATCATGTTTTTGAACTTTAGCCGAATCGATTGCCCCTCGACGTGGATTCCTGTACGTGTTGA
>NW_013745294.1:0-716 GCF_000517525.1 Limulus polyphemus
CGAAATAAAACCTGATAGCTTAAAAAGTCTCAACAGTATAAGTTCTACCAGCCTCTCGAAAATGGTGAATACTTTGTACAGACTGATGCTTTATGAAGTATGATGTAGAATTCTTACAAGCCATCTCAGGCAGACCTGGGTAGCCCTAGTCACTCACTGGAGGTCTCATTGTAATTCCAGGATGAGTAGTTGGCTGGTTAACTTTTGATATAGACCTGGCTCAATGCTGTGTAGATGACTGAATATACTGATGTGTTTGAAGTGTAGCCGTGACAGACATTACTGATATATTTTCCTCTAACAACTGCCTCATATTGGGTCACCATGGTAACTGCCTATCAAACCCAGGAGGTAACCCAAGGGTTTGCTGAAAATACTATCAATGAGTTTATAAAGAAGGATACCCCGCTGATCTGTTGCTTCCATTGCAGAGTATTCTTTAACGTGTAATTGTCACATTGTTCACATTGGTATCCAGTTTTTCAATTCAAGTCCTTTTGCAAATGTTGAACTTGGTTTGATGAATCATCCTATGCTCAATGGTCAGATTAGCATTGAAACTTGGAGATCAATGTATTACTGTCCGCCTGTTGCTCCTCATCTAGATCTTTATAGGTATCCAAGACTGGGCCATTCAGACTAAGGTTCATGAGTTGGACTGTCTGTTCCCAAGTTCATCCATTTCGTGCAATTACCTGTTTTGAAACACTACACAA
>NW_013745295.1:0-5291 GCF_000517525.1 Limulus polyphemus
TAAGTTATTGCTGATGGAAGATTTAATGATGAATTAACATCAAGCGTCCTTTTTTATGACGATTTAATTAACTAATGAATTAGTGTTAAGCATCCTTTTTAGGATGAATTAATTATAAATGATTTAATAAATTAATTATGATTGATTTAATGAATTAGTGTTAAGAGTCTTTTTTATACTGAAGTAATTATAAATGATTTAATGAATTAGTGTTAAGAGTCCTTTTTTAAACTAAAGTAATTATAATTGATTTAATGAATTAATTATGATTGATTTAATGAATTAGTGTTAAGAGTCTTTTTTATACTGAAGTAATTATAAACGATTTAATGAATGAAACTATATCTCATGTTTTGGAAGGATAGTAAACTCCTGTTTCATGTATTTGAAAGACTGAAAACTATGTCTCATGAGTAGTAAAGGAGACACTATCGCATCCAAAGGATGCCGCCTTCAGTGAAGAGGGAGTGGGGTAATGTTACCAAAGATGACGAGGTCATAGTTCCATTTTTGGCGCCAGTGGGTGCCACATTTGTGTCATCAAAGATGAAGACGTAATAGTTCCAAAAGCTACCACGAGGGCGAATTGTTAAGGGCGCGATGTTAGTTCGCCACGACAGGCGGCCATGTTGTCATAATGTTGAAATTATAATTCAATACCAGATAGACAGTTATTATGTCATAGTTTTGAATTTATAGTTTTATAACAAACAGGCGACCATGATGGATGATTACATCACAAAATAGAGAACATGTTTCATCATGTCGATAATTAATCACTAATTAATTAATTAAATCATCCTAAAAAGGATGTTTAAGACTAATTCATTAAGTCATTCATAATTAATTCGTCCTTATAAAGGCGCTTAACACTAATTAATTAGTTAATCCTAAAAATAAAAATAATTGCTAATTCATTACTATATTAATTAATAATTTAATCATCTTATCACAAAGTAGAGAACGTGCTTCTAGTTGCCGCCATGACACTAATTCATTAAATCATTTATCTCATGATGTCGATAATTAATCATTAATTCATTAAATAATTTATCTCATCATGTCGATAATTAATCATTAATTCATTAAATCAATTTATCTCATCATGTCGATAATTAATCATTAATTCATTAAATAATTTATCTCATCATGTCGATAATTAATCATTAATTCATTAAATCAATTATAATTACTTTAGTATAAAAAAGGACTTTTAACACTGGAAAGACTGAAACCATGTCTCATGTTTTTGAAAGATTACAACCACTCACTTCTGTGATTTACGTATGTTGTTTTTTAACATTGTTTATGTATACGAAAAAAAAAGTAAATTCTTTGTATTTCAACCCAAAGGTCAAAACGGACGTCAAGGATAGTAAAATTATGTTTCATGCTTTTAAAGGATTATAAAACCCTGTTTCATGTTTTTGAAGAACTCAAAATTTGATTGGTGTCTTTAAAGGATTCAAAATCTGATTCATGTTTTCGAAGAATTTAAAATCTGATTCATGTTCATTGAAGGATTGAAAACTCTTTCATATTTTTTTGAAGGATTGAAAACTATATCTCATGTTTTGGAAGGACAGTAACATTTGTTTCATGTTTTTGAAGGATTGAAAACCATGTCTCATGTTTTTACAACGATAAGCTAAGTAATAAATAATACTGTGAATCAACTGTTTGTTGTTTTTGTTTTTTCAAATCACAAGTTCGACTTCTGGATGCAACCATCTTCTGTGAACCAATCTGTTGACGTCATGATCCCCCCCAGATATAATCAGGAGATGGAACAGTTTATTGCAGAGAAACACATCCCCCGGACGGTATTTCTTGATGATGTCGAGAAGTATGCATTTTTCTTTCTGTTTCTGGACTCTGAATTTCTAAATTTTTGTGAAAGAGATACAAATACTGGCTTATAACTCACCTTTCTCTCAGTCAAGGTGTATAAAGTTTAATCACAGAGGTATAAAGTCTCCACTTGGTTACTATGTCGTCTGAAAGCTGCCATTTATAGATACATTTTCTAAAAACAATATTATGAAATAATAATTTAACATAATATTGAATTTCTGCGTTTTTATTATTCTTCACAAGATGTCTACAAAAGTGAATTCTCATCTGAAGTAGAGTCAGTTATTTTAATTTATTTGTAATGTATCTTCCGAGTTATTTTTATTGTATTTTTAATGATTCACGACAGGTTTCTTATGCACGTAAAATAATGCCACCAGTTCTCTGTACTCCAGTTTTTAGTATTTTTAACTTTGAATGATTCACGACAAGTTTCTTATGTACGTAAACTAATGAAATTACTTCTCTGCCCTCCAGTAGCTCAGCGGAAAGTTTGAAGGTTTATAATGCTAAAATACCGAGTATCAATTCCCGTGGTGGTCACAGCACAGATAGCTCATTGTGTAGCTTTGTGCGTAATAACAAACAAACAACCCAGTTAGATTTTTGGACGAAAAGTATCCAGGAAAACATAGTAGTAACCATTACATACCAACCAGTTCTAACACTTTGTTGTTGTTTTTTGTAGTTAAGCACGATGCCCATCACGAGTATTGAAACCAGGTTTTTAGTGTCATAAGTTCGCAGAAACGATCGGGAAGTACGAGTTTCCACTCATACCAGGATCATTGTTTTCGCCGATGGCCTGCTTCTTCTCCAGCTGTGTTATTGAGAAGTATTGGTCTGAAGACATGAAGGAAGTTGGTCGTAAGCTAAATTAACATCATCTTATTAAGTAATATTATTATATGAAGTTACTCGTGGGTAGAGACATCAATGACGCCATGGCCATTGTTCAAGTCATCACAGAAGAGATGAAAGATGATGACTTTATGAAACCTTTCATGCAGTTCATTAGAAAGACTTTGGCTGGATATGCAGAAGACAGGAGAAGATTTATTGAAGAGTCTCTCAAATTAGAGTCGCGAGACAAAAGAACGTCTGATGCCGACCCAATTTATTATCAGTGACACGGGGAACATTAAGCTGGTACTGTTTAATACTCTACTCTCTCACGTATAGAGTCACAGATATTTAGTGACACGGGGAACATTAAGCTGGTACTGTTCAATGCTCTACTCTCTCACATATAGAGTCACAGATATTTAGTGACACGGGGAACATTAAGCTGGTACTGTTCAATGCTTTACTCTCTCACATATAGAATCACAGATATCTAGGAAAGGATCTGCTTCATATATTTTGAAACAGTGACAAGAACTTGTCATCTATGGACTATTAAGATATCAAATCTTACATGTTCGATCTTACACACGCACGAGGATTGTTTGGTTCGTTTTGAATTTCGCGCAAAGCTACACGAGGGCTATCTTCGCTAGCCGTCCCTAATTTAGCAGTGAAAGACTAGAGGGAAGGCAACTAGTCATCATTACCCACCGCCAACTCTTGAAGTACCCTTTTACCAACGAATAGTGGGACTTACCGTCACATTATAACACCCCCACGGTTGAAAGGGCGAACATGTTTGGTGAGACGGGGATTCGAACCCACGACCCTCAGATTACGAGTCAAGTGCCTTAACCACCTGGCCATGCCGGACCACGCACGATGAAATAAACACGCTGGTTCCGCTATTTCAGCTCGTCGCTGCCAGACGAGGCGACAAAATTTGTGATATTTGACGTACACTCCTCTGATATTAGTATTTCTTTTCTTCTGTCGGATCTTTTCTCAAACAGTCATTTAAAGAATAAACTTCGCTTCGTCACGGGCAATAGAAAATTCACAGGCAGATAAACATGCTCGAGATATGCTCGACAGTCTGCAACGAGAAATGGGAGATTACATAGCCTCTCTGTGGCTGACTGGGACGGAAAGTTTTCAAACATTTCAATGAAGAAATGATAAAGTAGCGTCTAGTCTTAAGCTTGAAAGTAAGACCTGGAACTGAAAGAGAAATGACCTGGAACTGCTAGAAAGCTTGTACAGTATTTTGCTTTCTAAAACTTATAATCGTTAGGTTTTCAAATAAGTGACCTTTAACCTGTGAGCTCCATTGTAAAACTGGCTATCTTGAAAATGGCAGTCATATCGGGTCTGAAAATACAATACTTGGAGTCCTAGTAATGGCTAAATAAAAACAGTTTCTAAGTCAAAATGGGAAGGACTGTACGTTGTTTCTGTTGTTGTTGTTTGTCATGCATTATGAAAGTGGCGTTCATTAAAATGCCCAAAACGAGGCTAAAACATAGCATGCAAATATTTGGAGTTAATGGATCCTGCTGAAGAAAGATGTTCCATAAAATCAATTTCGTCACAAAAACTAAACTAGAAAACAAGGAATCGCGCCAATGTTTTACCCATGACAACAAGGAATCGCGCCAATGTTTTACCCATGACAACAAGGAATCGCGCCAATGTTTTAACCATGACAACAAGGAATCGCGCCAATGTTTTAACCATGACAACAAGGAATCGCGCCAATGTTTTAACCATGACAACAAGGAATCGCGCCAATGTTTTAACCATGACATTTGGAAAGCCCTGTTTACTTAAAAACATGTTAATGTTTACAAACTCTAGGAAGATATCCATACACACTAGAGATTTTATAAACACGGTGAATTAATATCCTAATATAATTTGTGAAACATGTAGTCTTTTCATTTAGGCCGTCAGTTTGTTTATTTGTTTGTAATTAAGCACAAAGTTACACAATTGGCTATCAGTGCTCTGCCCACCACGTGTATCGAAACCCGTATTCTAGCGTTATAAGTCCGCAGACATACCGCTGTGCCACTGGGGGGTTAGGCCGTCGGTTAGATAAAAATTATATAGTGCATTTAAATACAAATCAGTAATATATTTTATGGTGCACTTCGTATTCAAACTTGTCATTATTATTATTTACAATAATACGTTAACTATCCAGATAATCAAGTTGAATCTGTTGTTAATGTTCTAGTTGACAAGTTATGTTGACAATTAAAATATTTCAAACTGAACAACATGTTTGGATCTTTACGGATGACGAAATAATCATCAAGATAACCATGATAACATACATGTCCAAGACCGAAAGAACAATTTTTCCAATCATTGTAACAAACGAGTAACGATGCTAACCTTTGTTGTAGCTACATCGGTTAGATCATCTACAATATTACTCGTTTGTTACAATGATTGTAACAAACGATGCTAACCTTTGTTGTAGCTACATCGGTTAGATCATCTACAATATTGTTAAATCATTGTAACAAACGAGTAACGATGCTAACCTTTGTTGTAGCTACATCGGTTAGATCATCTACAATATT